>NC_081139.1:12040949-12178176 GCF_958295425.1 Solea solea | reverse complement strand
AGGAGGCTTCAAAACTGGTTGAGGAACAGCCAGACTCTGCTACCAACATGAGGTTGTGGACGTCAGTTTCATGTCACAGGACATACTCCACGGCAAGAAGACACAAGGTAAGGCAAAGATTTCAAAGCAGATTGGGGTTCCAAGGTGTGTCGTTCACGCGCTTAGTAAAAAGTACAAAGGAACAGGCAACGCTGAGGATCGCAGACACAGGAATCTTAGTATGTTAGATAAAAGACACACCGTGCTTACTACTATTTCAAACTGAAAGATGTCTAGCAGCAGTGATAGATAGATAGATAGATACTTTATTCATTTCACAGAGAAATTCACAGTTCAGCAGCTCCAAGAATATGTTACAAAATAGAAACTTAAGAATCATGCAAGTACAGTCTAAATATAAAATGAAACATATATATAAAAAAAAAAATATATATATATATATATATATAAAAAATATAAAGACGTTGAAAAGAAATTAATTATAAATCAGAAGGTTGCGTCATTACAGTGCAGAGGTTTGTGCATGCACATGTACGTGTGTGTGTGTGTATGTGTCATGTATGATGCAGGTTGAAGAGTCATGGCATGGGGGAGGAATGATCTCCTCAGTCTTTCTCTGGAGCAGGACATTGACAGCAGTCTGTCACTGATGCTGCTCCTCTGTCTGTGTAGTGGATGGTGTGGATTGTCTATGATGGACAGGAGTCTGTTGAGTGGATGTCACACTGTCCAGTTCTGTGCCTACAACAGAGCCTGCCTTCCTTATTAGTTTGTCCAGGCGTGAAGCGTCCTTCTTCTTTAGGCTGCCCCCCCAGCACACCACTGAGTACAGGAGGGCACAGACTGGTAGAAGCTTCCTGCAGACGTTGAAGGATGCAAGCCTTCTAAGGAAGTACAGACGACTCTGTCCTTTCCTGCACAGAGCATCTGTGTTGGTGGTCCAGTCCAGCCAGGGCCGGCTCTTGGCATAGGCGATATAGGCGGTCGCCTAGAGCGCCACCTGCTGGAGGGGGCGCCGCGAGGCTTTTATAAAAAAAAAAAAAAAAAATATATATTTTTTTTTTTTCAATGAAAACAAATTTTCATTGTTTTAAATTTTTTAAAACAATGAAAATAAAAATGATTTTCTATTCCCAGTCGCCCTCATTTGTGTGTTCTCTCTTGAAAATAATAAATATTAACAAATGAATAAACAATAATGTTCCTAAAATGTGGTGCTGCTGAATCACATGACGGGTGACCTCAGGGTCAGAGCAGGGATCAGAGGTCAGGTCACAGACAGGTGAAGCTTTTGTTATTAACGACATGAAAAGGCCGTCCAAGCCCTCGGGAGCGCCCCCTCCCCAACACACACGGGGGGGGGGGGCGCCCGAGAGCAATCTCGCCTAGGGCACAAAATTAGGTAGAGCCGGCCCTGAGTCCAGCCTGTCATCCAGCTGTACTCCCAGGTATTTGTAGGTGTGCACCAACTCCACACAGTCCCCTTTGATGAGAACTGGTTCTGGGTGCACCCTGGATCTCCGGAAATCCACAACCATCTCCGTGGTCTTGGCGGTGTTTAGGAGCAGATGATTGCTGTCACACCATTTGACGAAGCACCATTTGACAGAGCAGTAGAACAATGAAGCATGGTGGAGCTTTCATGTAAGTTTGGTGCTGCATAGCTGTTCCCTTAATGCTAAGGCACTTAAGCAAATACTTATTCATCATGCAATACCATCAGGGAGGTCTCGACTTTATTCTGCAGCAGGACAACGATCTGCATGTCATTAAGAACTATCTTCACTGCTATAAAAAAGAACAAGGAGTCGTGGCAGTGATGTATGATGTGATGTTTGCACAGTATTATAAGTCACTAAGTAAATAAGCAAGTTTCAAAATGAGATGAGGCAAATTTGAAACTAACACATTTGTTCAGTAGTATTTAGGATCCATACAAGCCTTATTTTGGAGTATTTTACTACAACCACTGTTCTTGTGTTTTAATGCTCTACTCGACATCAGCAGCAACGTGTGACTTGATCTTGGTGTTGCATCTTTTTAAGCGTAATCACATTTCACAGGACAAATATTCTACCACCTGAACAGTTAATCTGAATTAACAAATAAATCCCTACTGATAGGAAATACTGCAGTGGAGCAGCAGCTGTCCTCCATGTGGAGGCCTTTATCACTCCTGCATGCCTCTCATATCCCGATGGAACGCAACCTTCCGTGAAGCTCCTGAATACCCAAGGACCAGGACAAGGATAAAAACACAAGGCTTGTGTAGCTAAGTTTTGAGTATTTTACAAAAGTGTGTGTATACTAATTGCTACCTGTTGAGGATCTTTTCTCACATAAAACAAATCCAGGCAAAACCTAATTTCTGAGGTGTAGGACTGATTTGAATTGTGGTTAGGTAAGGATTAGGGTTTGGCATTGACCGGCTATGGTTTAGGTTAGGGACAGTGTTTTCTTTAGGCTGTCAAAATGAATGGACGTCAATGCAGTGTCCTAAGAATGGCCGTGCAAACCCATATGTGTGTGTCCAGCTGTTAGAGATGTGATGTGCAGATAAGCCTGTGATGCCACCGCTTGCCACTAAGCAGCCTATAACTCACACACGCACACACGCACACACACACCCTGAGCATCTGTTGCACATTTTCCTTTTGTTCATGCTATGAGTAGATCCCCTTTGGTTCTCATGTCTCATGAGCATTGGCCTTTCTGAACAACTTTGCCTGTGTTTTCCAAAAGGAACAGCCTTCATGTTTCAATCTTTGCTCTTTTTTTGTCATCAGTTTCCTCATATCCGTTCCTCCAGTCCCCAGATCAGCACATTTTTAACGGAAGCCATGGGGAAAACAGAATGGAGCAGCCCTTATTTAGTGTCACCAGGTCATCTAAACACCTCAGAGGTAATTTAGTGGCTAAGAGTTATCGAGTCAAGGGTTCAAAATCATAAAACCACATTATAAGGCACACTGACAGGTGCCATCATTTAAGACTGTTAAGGGAATATTCCAGTTTTTTTGTAAGTGTGGATGAAAAGGTACTGATACCAAGTTTGCAACAACTGCACTGGAATCTTAATATGTTCACCACTTTATCACACCTTTCCTGACTCAAAACTGTCATTTTTTAACCACTGACCACCAAAGACCATCAAGCAAAACAACATTTTAAACTTGTGGGGGACACTGAAGCTGAGCTGCTAATCTGCTGCTGCTTCGATTGGCAAGTTTGTGTCCCTTGAAACACAAAATCAAGATAACACTACAGTAGCGACAATCCAGTGAGGAAGCAGTGTCTATATCAATACCAATTTCAAACATAATAAGATCAAATATCATTTGCAGACACTCTGAAAATGAAATCCAGGTGTAAATTGAGTCAAAGAGTGAACAGAACTGACAACATGTCATGAACCAGGTGTTGGAGCAGTACTCAATATATTATCTACTTTATTCTAAGTGGTAACAATGCAAAGGCTAAAGGTTTGATTGTTTATCGATTGAATGGCTGTTCCATTTTCAATATTTTACACACAAGCTGCATCCAGACCAAAAAAAGACCTGAAAAAGATTATCCACAGCAGCTCTTCATCTGGATTAAAACCAGAGACGCACACCTTCAATTTGTTTCACATACATGTACGCGTATGTTCACACACACACGCACACGTGAGCGCCTGCGAGCAAACTTTCCATGACCTTGCCTTTGAATTCCCCTTCCGTTGCTGGTTTCTTTCATCTGCCCACTGTGAAGGAAATGGTTGCAGTCTCACTCAGGGCTTTGGAGGCTGGTGTTCCTTTATTCTGTTACTGTTCATTCATGGTGAGGAAACATAATGATTTTACTAACAATCCATTCATCTCTTACAGAGCTGTAGAGAGGCCTGCGAGTCCATCTGCGTGCCCCGAACAACTGAACACTCTGCAACAATGTGGCTTAATAATCACAATAATAATAATAACAATAATCTGCACAAAATTCAAAGTAACAGTACCAAGTAGCATTTCAGAATGTCACATGTCATCTGTTGTGTGTGTGTGTGTGTGAAATGAGAGAAGCTCGGGACAAAGTGCTATGTTCCCAAAATGTGAGTATTATAATGGCCTGCAGATGTAACTCAACAGTCAACAATTTTTCTGGCAAACCTGCCCACTAGAGATTAGACAGAGGCTTGTGTGTGGACAGGTCACAGAAGCAAAATCACAGGTGCAAGTAATCGAATGCTGGCTCAGTTCCATTTTGCCTCCTCAGTTTCAGGGAGCATGCTGGTTCACCGTCACAGAGCCACCGTTAACTTGTGATCAGTAATACCTGTGTGCTTTACCTGCTCGAAAATAACAGCTATACGAGCTTGAACTATTTTGTATTAAACCGTTGGTATAGCTCATTTACTAAACCTCATATACTTGCATTTAAGACTGTAATATTTTCCTTTTACGTCTTCACTTGTCTCCTCCTCATAGTGTGGACACAAGGAAAAACTGCTAGCAGCTCACTGCTTAATGTCAAGCTAAAATGAGTTATTTCTCTATGTTTTTGTTGCTTTCATTTATATTGTGAACTATTTATCATAGATCAGATCAAAACAAACACTCTGATTTTGAAATGAAGTGAAATAATATTATTTCGGTGTCTTTTTCTCTGCTTTTCCCCTTACTAACCAAACTAGCCACTCAGTGGCCCTCAGGTCATTTGAGTTTGACTCCGCTGACTTCAAGGCTCACCTCATAAAATCTATTACTTGTTTGGTCCACGATATCTCAAGAATATGTGTGCTGTTTTATTCTATCGTAAGACAGTTTGTAAACCGCTCACTCTCCAAATTCCAAAGAGAGAGACTGCATTTTTCCATCCTTTTGTGTGACTTGAGTACATCTGATTACAAACACCAAAGTCGCAAGAGTTGAACTCAACAACTACACTGTTATGTAAAGTTGATCATTTTCTGTGTGTTTTTGTTTTTTCTGTGGGACGTGAGTGGTTTACAATGCGACACAAAGCTTAGTTTAAAGCAGCAAACAACACATCAAGATAATGTAAACTTCAGCTGGTGGAGATTTCAGTATATGTGTGTGTGGGTGTGTCCCAGCTGGCAGCCATGTTTTACGTCAGAGCGAGCCTCCACGTCGCAGGCTGGTTCTCTGCATGTCAGTCCAGCATACCACCACACTTCAGTTCAAACCATCCAAGTGTGTGTGCTAACAATGTATTTACATGCAGACTTCCAGCAGCTGGTTCTCAGCTAAATAATGGTCTGTCATTTGGCCAAAAAA
This sequence comes from Solea solea, assembly GCF_958295425.1. Lineage (NCBI taxonomy): Eukaryota > Metazoa > Chordata > Actinopteri > Pleuronectiformes > Soleidae > Solea > Solea solea. Next base: position 12,172,903 of record NC_081139.1, on the reverse strand, counting down.
CCCAACAGCTTTGTATTTTGCAGTTACTATAATGGAGGAGCATTTGCACCCACTGGGATCCTGAACCTGTACACTTTAAATGTGGGACAGATTTAAACCAACTTACAGCTGTTCACATAAAAACAATACTATCAGGTAACTGTTCAGATAACCTTTTAGAATGTTTAGTGTTTGCTGGAAAGATGCATTTCAAAAGTCTCACTGCTGATTGTTACTGGTAAAAACGCTGTTACCAGTCGTTGTTGTTTCCTGACGGTGTTTGTTCTGACCGAACATTTTAAGCATACCCAAGTCAAGACATCCAATAAAGCATTTCAGTAAATCAGATCAAAATTCCACTTTAGCATGCAGACCTCTTTCATGGCTGTTAATCTAATTGTTTTTTGGACTCAAATGCCCTGCATTCTGCATATTTCACTTGGCTGTTTCTATGGAGTTTGATGTTTCTGCTCTATAAAGCTTAATTTGTCCATTATCGAATGGCATTCCTGATTGTTATTGTGTATGTGAGTTTAGACAGCAGGGCTTAGTGAGAAAAGGTAGTTATACGACACCTAACCATTTAGTTTATTTATACTATTTCAGTAAAAAAGAAATAATGATGATGATAATAAACAATATATCATTTATATTCCTGCATCCTCCTAAGTTTATTAACTGTGTAAAAAGACCAAATACCAGTTCTATTGGATACATTGGTAACATTATGTTGGTGCCTTTATTAACTCATATTGAAGTAAAAATTCTATTTTTTTGAATGAACAGTTTCTTCTGTGATAAAGAGAGTGGTTTCACAACCTAAGACATATCATCAGAGCAGCATCTGTCGCAGGTGCACTGAGCAAGGCAACAGCGCTAACCACTACAAAGACAAAAACAAACTGGATATGCAAAAAATCTGATTTTCTCTGGTAGTCTAAATCAAGTCACTTCAGATGAGGACGGACATTCATTTGGCTGAAGTATTATTACTGCTCAAGTCTGGAGGGACGAGTCGGGGTTTAAAATACTGCAGCAGGTTGAGAAGCTGATTAGCTGCTGCAAAGGTGGCGTGATGTGAGCAGGAGCCAGGTAAGCAACACATACAGACGCACTTGGACATACACACACACACAAGGACAGCAGGGACAAACAACCACATAAGGACAGGGTAAAAGGGAAAGACTGTGACAGCATCATGTTTTCTATGCCCATATGGTCGTATTTTGCTATAAATGTGTTGGCACAATAAAAATATGGTTGGCTTTAGGATCTGCCAAAAACTAACCTAATATTTTTTACTCACAGTTCAGAGTGACTCTGGTACATACGGCTTCCAGGAAATATGCTGCACTCTAAAGTCTGTAGTCCATATGCCAAAGAGACCACTTGGGAGCTTTTGGGGCTCATCACATGCATTCATGTACCAGAGTCAGACAACAGTCTCAGAGCTTGTTAGCCTGATATTACTCCTGTTTCCTGCTGTTTTTGGATGTCAGATAGAGCCGCTGCTGCAGTGCGGTTTAATTACACAACTTTCAGTGCTTAGTGTTAATAATCTTGTAAAAGTGTTTTCTGTTCTAAAATAGCCAATGGGTGTGCTGCAACAAATGTGTGGTTGAACTCAGACACATAACTCGATTGACGTGTGTAACTTGATGATCAAAGTCCAACTGACTATTGTTTAATAAAGTAGAATCTACAGAATCCTACCTATCTGTACTCATTTTGTAGTTTTACCTAACACCAGCCTATATCAACATACAACTTATTTGGTTAAAGAACAATTTTTTAGATATGTTGAAGGGGTGGGAATGTCAAATTCACCGTTAGCACCCACACCCCGAACTGACATGTTTTGCAATAATAAATGAAATTGACTGATTTTACATTTTTGATTGTCATAACTTTTTTTAGGCCATATCTCAGGTTCAAAAGAACCAAACTCTTGACATAAAGCAGCTTCTGTTTGAAGCACATGATCAAGTTTCTCCTCAGGTGTTTTTGTTGCTGCCTATTATATGAGAACACTGACCCAGTCACATCACTAATGTCAGACAGAGGCGGCGAGCTGCATGTGCCAATGAAAGTTCTCCAAACTTTATGTTTCTCTTGTTATTTCACCACAGGCCACCGTTTACTCTGTCCAACCCCATAAAAAGCCTGTGGCTGCAAAACATCTACATAAAACTTACAGCCAGGCTTATTGTGGGAGCCTGGTATCACCACAGGAGTTCTATTATTGCTAAACGTATGGGAAGGGAAATAAATTATAATTGTATACTATGCATTTATGACTTATTTCTGACCGAATTGATTTTTTGTAATTCTTATTTGCAATTTTAACAAGTAGTTTGACATTTGGCCGCACAAGGGATAAAAGTATGTGACATGAGACATACACAAGTATTAATATAACATTTAATGCAGTTTGAGCAAAATAAAACTCTGCAAGTACATTTAATTATTTTCATATAAATGATTAAAAATAAGAGAATAATATCACATAGAAAAAACCTGTGTGTGTGTGTTCATAGATCAGAGAAGAGAGTTTTAAACTACAGAAGCAACAACCCTCAGAAGTCGTCTTTTTGAGCCAGGAGCCAGAAATAACCGATAATCCCCCCCCCCCTTTCAGACGACTTTGGATTTCTTTAATGTTGGCAGGTGCCTCCGCGTGTTTGGCTCTGAACATTATTAAAAGAATCCCGAAGCCAGCGTAAACAAAATAAGGAGCGGGGAAAAATGCATATTTAATCATCTCCATGACAGTTATAGACACAGTGGAGCTAAGTTTAGCACGACTTAGGCCGATAAAAACAGGAGTGGAGCAAATCATTGTTTTTACGTGCTGGTGAAAGCAAGGAACGTCGAGTTTTTGTGAACGAAAGTGTAACAGAAACACACATTTATCAGAACTCCATCTGCGTCAGAAATAAAAGCCATTTTTAAACCTTGGACAATTACATTCCATCCAGCCGAGGCAGTTTATCACAACAGGTGTGCAGCATTTCAAGGTTTAAATGAACTGTAAAATTATACCTTTATTATTACCTTTATTATCCACCCAAGAGAAAGCAATTGTAGCTAGTTCTTGTTGCAAAAAAAAAAACTGAAAAGATCCTTAAATCCATTTTAATTAGAGAGGGAAAAAGTTTTTTTTTCTGTACACAAAACTACATTTTTGTTTCAGCTAACATCATGAGATATCATTTTCCCATCTCTTAAAAATAAGTTAACATAGGACAACATGCTAACACATATGTCAGTTTGCTAAATGTTGTAAAAGATAACTTATTTGTTATAATAAATATTGTTATCATTATAATAACTGGTAATAGTCAGTGTATATGCAGAGTGTTTGGATGATTCATCCGATGTACTTTATCCTAACTAACTGAACAAACATCATATAGATTTGATTAATAGCTTAATGTACTTATACCTTAACACCACCACTTAAGATTGAATGTTCCCATTATTTAACAGACAACTTGTTGCCCCAACACACAAAACTAATCAACTCCACAAACGTATTGTAATAGGCTAGGATGAAAGTCATGCTCTTCCCCAGCTGCTTTTCTTCCTCTGTTGGTCAAATTAAGTTTGACGACTGCTACTATTTAATATCATTTCTACAGAAAACAAAACAGTCCTGTACAGGAAAACAAAAGTAAACAAGAGTAATAAAAAGAAGAGACCGAAACAACACTAGCGAGTAGGAGGGGGCTAAAGATCAGGCTGGAAATATGGAACCACTTAGGCCCCGAGAGCCAATAAAGGGTTAAAGATGGCTATGGGATAAGTGGGGCTCGTTTATCGCAAATTTGACAGTGGTAGTTAAATGGTGAGTTTTCACTCCAAGCAACCAGTCTAGGGAAGTAGATGAGGCACAGCTCTCCACACCTCTGGTGTTTCTCACTCTGCTCTGCTCCGCTTTTGTTTTTTATGGCCGCCTGTCTCTTCATCTCTGCCCTAAATCTTCTGTGTGAAAGTGGACAAAAAGGAGAGGAGGATTTGTTTTCTTCTGTCTCGCCTCTCTTCCCTCACCTTAACAGTCACCGTTTTCATCGCTGCTGTGGGCCTGTGAGATCACTTCATCCTCATCCATCGCTACAGCTTTTAAACCCCTGCCGTTGGTCTTTTCCCCTCTCGCCTCTATCGCTCCCTTGCTTTGGAACTAAATCTTCTACCTGAGCCCCTGGAGTCCCTGCAGATGTCCACAGCCTGGCACTGAAGCGGGCGCTTGACAGCAGCCCAGATGCATTTGCGACTCTTTGCCTTTGTGATATCCTTGCTATGTGAGGTGATCAGAAGGGGGTCTGGAGTCATACAGAAGCAAAGTGGTGAGTATGCAGCATGGATTGTTTTTTTTGTGTGTGAGGTTGCAACTTTACAAATTACAATTTTTTTCTCTATTAATTATTGTAAATTCTCCTTTTTTTATATTCCTATTGGTTTTAAAGATGAAACAGGACTTGATTGGATTCTGTGCATAATACACAATGACAACGTACAGAAATTCTAGTTACATTTAAATTCCTGATACATAATATCAACTTAAATTTATGAATAATTAACATATATAATTGACATTACAGAGCTACATGTGTACCATGAGGTTGCAGATTACCAGTTATCTGTTAGATTTTTAGATTAAGTTCATATCTGAAACAAAAACAAAAAACATTTATGACATCAAGTGGATGCTGCAGAGGTTGAGCCATTATTATATTTTACATTTGATGACAAGGTTTTCCTCCAAATCCAGAAACAAAACACTTAAATATTTATTTGCAAATCACAGTGAATGTGGCGCATCAATAAATCTTGAATCCATTTTGTTTCCCTCCTACAACGTTTTTATGTCTTCATGCAACTCACAGTTATGAGTGGCTGAAATGTCACTCCACAGAGGTGGGAAATCAGATTTTGTGGCTAATGAATCTCCTTAAAAACCCTTAAGTCCTGACCACATCCACGCAGGTATGTGGTGACCCTCACGCTCGCCGGCGTCTTGCATTTCCTCAGGAATTTGGGAGTAATAGAGGGGGATTCGGTCTCAATTGCGCTGTCAATTTTGGCTTCCGACGTTTCCCTCTGTGCCCACTCAGACAATCAGAGGTGAAGTGTTCAATAATGATTAGAGGGGCTGCTTGAAGCCATCGGGTGTTCAAGATAATAGGCTGTGTAGCAAGACTGCGTAGTTACAAATATAGGAGGTTTATAAGGTCAGTCAAAGAGGAAAAGAAAAAAGTCGAGCGACTTAAGAATTGCACTGCAAAAAGCAGGGTGTTGAATTAAAATAGCTTTATAATGTTAATTCACCAAGACAAGGCATCTATTAAGAAAGTGATTATAAGTCTAGGTTAAAAAACCTTTTCTATGTGATGTCAGTAGTACAAATGATAGGGAATGGACAAAATAGACATATACATGATTCATTTTTTTTAAAGATATGTACAATTATTAAATTAATGTTGCCTGAAATTATACTTAACTATTGCAGAGAAATGCTTTTAGACATTCGAGATACAGTAAATGGATCCCAACTGCCTGAGGTTAGATATTGTTTTCAGTCTGAAAGGCAAAATGCTGCTCGTCGGCTTGACAGGTTGACCCGCTGTTAAAATTCATCACTTCACACCAAAGATAATTAGGTTGTCTTATTCATCCTCTCTCTTCAACCCCCACCACCCCCCTGTTTCCTCTCCTTCATTGACTACTGCGACACACACACACACGCACAAGCTTGCTGACCCAAATGTCCCACCTTTTCACCCTCTGTCACATCTGGACTTGGTTGATTTGGCTGTGAATTAACCACACACAGCTGAAAAGGCTTCAGAGCAGGAGAGCTGAACTGTAGAAGTTATTAACTCGTTATCATGTCCATTAGTGCTAGTTGTGTTTTTATAAGATTACAGTGGATAACGTTTCAGCACCTGAGACTGTTTTACTGAAGAAATCAAAGGGAGCAACAAAAAAGAAAAAACAAAAAAATGCTAATATGTCCCCTTGCTTGTGTGTTCAGAGACAAAATTTGAACACTGTTTTGTATTCCTCTAAAATTCTAGTCATATTGTGCCAATTCATCAATAATCACAGGAATGATCAGTTATTTTAGAACCATAAATGCAGTCTGTTCACCTCTGACTGTGTGTGCGTTTGTACCACCTCAAGTATGATTTAATCGTTTTGTTGAGCTTTTGAGCATGTTTTCTCTTCTCAGTACGTTATGATTGCTGGAAGAACATTTTATCGTCTAAAGCTGGCGTAAGTGACATATTTTTGGAGTTACTGATCAATTATTACATAATAACCTTTCAGCATAATGTAAATTGTATGTCTAAGACTTCTGAACCTCCTCTGTTAGCATGCAGTCTCTGGGAAAAAACTTGGCCTATGATGACAAATAACAGAACACACTGTGCTGGTATTGACTGTTCTACTAAACAGCTGCACGCATACGCACCATCGGTGGAAAGGGCGCTACTCCACCATTGGCTACGATTGCTTAAGCTTACAAAACGACCTAAGAAAGGGGGAAAATTAGTCTTAAAACACAATAAACACGATCAAATGTGCGCTGGTATCGACAAAGCATTTCAGAAACGGGGCGATTGCCTCGAGTCATCTGTCACATATTACGTGTGCATCTGTCTGTACTCATCTGTTGGGTTCAGCTCAGGACAGAGAGTCTCCATCCCAAAATGTTAGCTTTTTTTATAACCTGGAGATGACACTTAATCAACTCAACAAGCTGCTGGCTATTGTTCAAGCCGCCCTGCCCATCAATACGTAAATGCAAGGAAGGCTATTTATAATGTCATGTATACCAGTTTCTACTTTTAAGTTACTCCACCTCATTGCGTCTATTGAATGGATGAAACTTGTTAGTCATTAGGCTGAAAAATCTGCTGATCAAGGCCAATTACTGATTAAGACAGTGGGAGAGTAGAAGGCACCCAGAGAGCACACACTCATCTCAGTTTTCCACTGTTTCAAATCAAAGAGGGATGTGTATCTGCATCACCACTGAAACTGTATCTTTTCTTCCTCGGGCCATGACCTACATCCCGAGAAAATGTAATCAAAACCCATCCTTAACTTTTTACCAGACAAAACGCTGGCAAAAACAATAAAGAGTATCTAATGAGACAAATTAGACAGTGAAGAGAGAAGTATCTAAATAGGCCAATGATAGTCCTATTATAACATGATATTTTTGGGGGTTTTGCTTTCTTGGCTCACACTGGAGTCATTTCTTGAGAGAAAATACGAGGAGAGACATTTAATATGACAGGAGTGAACCAGGAACCAAGTTCTGCACATTAAAAAATAAAGATATAACACAAGAGCACATTTTAGTGATCAGAGGCATCACTGACCCAGCTGCATTCACATGTCCAGACATGAGCATGAGTAGGTACCACACATCTGATTTATCACATCACCCCCACCTGGCTCATTTTTCTGGTCAATACATATATTATGGTGCATTGTGGGTATTTTGGCTCCATCTACAGAGGTGGTGGCTGCTGTCTTTTAGTGGAAAAACACACACTGAAACAGAATTCCTGTTAAAGACGGGTGTCAAATTGCACCACTCCACCCAATCACACCCTTTTATTGGTCACAAGGCATGGATTGATGAGTCACAACGTGATGTGAATCAAGATGTAAAGCCAATGATTAAGTTACCAAATTGTAAAATGTGGTTTGCACCACAATCATAAAATCCCTAAATGAGGGAATATCTTCTGAAAGCAGAGTTTCCAACCATTCTCAAGAGTCCAGACACTTAGGAGACGCAGCGCCAAAGCGTCAGAGTCAGCTTTTTCGTCTGCAGGATTGGAATTAATGCAATTTTTTGGGAGGATATTAATATGAGTTGTTGTTTTTTTTTTTTTTATTTAATCTCAAAACGATTCTCCAGAGTTGGTGAGTCCAATAAACCATTAGAACACATTTATTTTGTTGCCTCTGTACTTTCATTGTAAACCAATTTCCTTTACTTTTTTACCTTTAACACATTATCTAAATTCAGTTTTAGCGTGTAAGTCCCCTTTACTTGCGAGCATGTTTTGTGGAAATCCCAACAGAGCTTGTTACACCTGGTGCTTGTTAAAAACCCTGTGCAATCTCATGCAGGGTCAGAGGTTACAGTTTTACGCTACCTAAACCTGCCGCTCCTCTTAGAGTCCCTTAAGCCTGCAGATCGATAGCACATGTGTAGAGAACTGTTTTTCAGACAATGGATCAGGGCCTCAAAGTGAGGACCCAAAGCTCAGTGAAATGGGTCCCTGGGTTATTCTGAGGAAATCTGCCCTTTTTTCCTCTTCACTGAACTCTTCAGTACATAGTCTTCGTCTTTTCTTCTCTCTTCCTCCCTGACTGTAACTTTGCTCAGCTGAGCTGAGCTGAGATGACTTGTAAACATGCATTAGGTACATGCAGGTTCAGAGGTTCAGAGGTCTAATACCCCAATGCAAAACGCAGATTGCAAATTTGTTTAAAATATGAAACAGCTGCTGTTTTACAGTGGTTCCTCTCTTCTCCCAGATAGTGGGAGAATTGTTGATGTCAATTCTGAAAGGTTTCCAAAGACAGGTATTTACAGAATTTGTGTCAGCTGTGATAACAAATTTGTCATCATTGGCCGAGAGGGACTCGCCAAGTTCAAAGGCTCCTCCAAAGATGAGACATGGTTTGTTTTGGCCAGAATTTGAAAGACAAATCCACACCATCCTTTGAATCACTATCTTCCATAATCCACTGCACACCTTGGGCAGTATAGCAGTTAATTATGGACTGTAAATAATGATGGACGACGTGTCTCTATTTGAGTGGAGCCAATTTGTAAGGAGATTTGATTGTAACTTGTATGTGGAGTAAGCAAATGATACTAGATGGGCCTCTAGATCATCCACTCCCAAACTTAACAATGTCAGGGCCCAGTTGAGATTCTGAAAATGTTCAATTATTTATTATTTATTTCATACACCCTGCATATCTCACTGTATCAACACTTAATGTAATTATCAGTAAGTTGTGTTTTCTTTATATATACTTGTTGTGTTTAGTGAAGAGTAAGTGGAATTTATGTTTTACTTTAATTTAAATGGCAAAATTAAATATTTAACTTTTTTTCGAAGTTTAGAGTACAAACTTTCAAAAAAAATTAAAAAGAAAAGTAGAAAACTTTATGATAAAACTCAATATAACATAAGTGGAATCACTAAATCAGTGGTTCTTGAACTTTTATAGCTACAGCCAACCAAAATCAATCAAATTCCCAGTAAAACAAATCCATCCACCTGACACAATCTGTATCATAAAATATGGGCTAAAAAAAGAGGGAGACAGAGAGAGACATTTGTATTCCTAAAGTAAACTGTTCTACTGCTGATTCAGCTCAGCAACAATAAACACTAAAGTGTCTCACACATTAGAGCTTGCACTTATTTTTTTTTTTTTTTTTTAAATCATAGCCGCAATCGTGTGAGACTGTGTGCACCTGTTCCATCACAACCTCTTTTTTTCTAGCAAAGTTTGTCATATTTCTTCAGTTTTTCTTTAAGCCTTTGTCTCTTTATCTATCTTTTATAACATCAGTCTCTGTTGTTGGCTCGTTAAGTAATTTTCAATGTTTCTTTATGATTTATTTGTGCTCAACTTTGACAGGGATATTTTATTACAAGTCTGCAGAAACACAGCATGTTTTCGGACTATTTTTCTGCTGCCGATGCACGATCAGATCTAGAGCGCGGCTCGGGCCGCATTTTTCTGCCAGAACCCAACTGAGCTCAAGAAATTATGGACCGAACCAGACATGTGTCTTGTATTTTTTGTTCCAAGCCTGATCCAAACCTGACACAGTTGGAGTAAGCGAAAACATACTATGACGGTCCCGGTGGCTGTAGCTCTTATTTATGGTTACAGCAAAGGACAAATGTAATCGGTCACACCTTAAGAGTTTTCAGCAGCTGTTATACTATATAATAAGTATATTAGTATGGACTCACCATGAATCAGTTATTATCAATCAACATTTGTAATAAACTAATTTATGTTTGATTGAACCTGACCGAGTCTGGCAAGAATTTTTGGATTTGTGGGTGTGTGTATATTTATATATATATATATATATATATATACATATATATACGTATATATATGTATATATAAATGTACTCTGATCAAACCAGTGGTTTAAATCTGGGGACACACTACACGACTCTTTTCAAAAAGACTTACACAGTAACAGACAGATCTTTTTATGAGAACTGAATGACTGAGGATCTGTAGCTCATGAGGGATCAACTGAAGCCAACTGAACGCATCAAACGCTGGCGTAAACTCTCATGAGAGCGACCATGTCTACGAGAGTGACAGTTTAAAAGGGTAAACAAACATCACCATCGTTGTTTTGATATTCCTGCTACTTCCTGTTGCCTTTGTCTTCTGACGCTATTTCCTTTATCCCACCGACTCTTCTTCATTGCCTATTGGCAACATGCGTTTGCAGCTGTGTCGGTAATCAGTACACACTATCTGAATGCGTCCAAAGTGGGCTTAAAAAATTCAAACGTGTTTGAGGTCGGGTCTGTTACCCTCACTCACTTGCCGATTCGAGTCTTTACCCCTCACACACTAACTGATTTCTGTGCAAACTAGCCATGCAGACTGTCCCCAAGTAGAACTGACTGGAGCAGACTCTGCCCAAGTGTAAATTGTGGGTAAAATCAAGGACATATCTTGTAGTGTGTCTCCAGTTTAAGTGGAACAAATGTCTTTTGAAATGATAATCAGTTTTGCGTTTGGTTCTGACACGTTGCTTTGTGGTTTTTATTTGATATCCAAGAGAGGGGAGAGAGAAACTCACAGCTGCTGGCACATTTTCTTTCAGCTGATGGAGCTGCTGTGGGATTGTCAGAAGATCCACCTTATTACACCTGTTCTGATTCTTGTTGGTTTTCAGCTGCTATTCTATTTTGAAGTGCCTTGAGAAAACGTCAGTTGTGATTTGCCGCTTTGCAAATAAAATTCAAATCAAATAGAAAATATTTGATTTGATTGGGCACAAATGTCCCAAAATAAAAGTATTTAGATTTTTATGTAACTCATGACAACACAGACTGTCTCTCACAAACTCACTCAGATCTAAGGCAGATCTCATCAGTGGTACTTTGAGCAGAGTTGAATTCAATCATTCAGTGTTTATGTGTGTTGTTTTTTATTAGGATTTTTTTTCTCCACAACAATTTAAAGTCAGTCTGTGCATCCCACACAAGAGGAGTCATGTGACCAGGAGTATCTGAGTTCACACCACATGAATGGCAACAATGGGGGTGATGGCAATGAATGACTTGATATGACATGCTATCTACTTTTGAATCTAAAGATGGTGGTTGAGACCATAAAAAAACTAAAACCCAAGCAGAAACCCATGGCCCCTTAAGGGTATCAGGCCTCTACTGGCACTTAGCACACAAATGCAAGAATAAGCAAGCATGGCAAACCACTATCCTCTACAGAAGAAGCAGCAACACCTTCCCACAGAAGGTCAATCACGAGTGTCCTGTAATTGATCATTTCCCAACATGTTAAATACAAGCACTGCATATGCAATCGCTAACAAACAACAATCCCCAAATTACCCAACTTCTAGTCTGCAGGTCCAGTTGGTGAGTTTGCCATTGACGCCTTTAGTAGCTTTAATGTAGCTGATGAACATGTTTAACATAACAACAGAAAATGTTGTTTTCCAAGTTTAAAATGACTTGAGGAATGAGGAGATACAAATGATGCTCTGTACAAGCAGGGCTGTTCATTTTGGAGCTGGTGATATGCTCTGTGCAGGCTTTCAAAGACGTTCAAATGCTGTATTTTGTTTGACGGAAGTTAGTTACATAAGCTGTGACCTTTAATGACTTCCACTGGTGATGTGATTTAATCAGAAGTCAGAATGTCTGCAGTCAGCCACAGGTACTTTAAGAGGATCAGGCTCGGTGATCATTCAGACTCACGCATACACCTCTTACCTCCGGAGCAGATTTAGTCCATCTTTCCATTCCTCTTATCTTCACCCTACCCAATTTTCCACTCCACCTTGCCCGTTTTTTTTTTCCATACCCCTCCTTATCCCCCATTCCCATTCCAGCTGAGTCTCCTGTGTCGCTGGGAGCAGACATCTCAACTCACCTTTAATAATAAGAATAATAATAAGAGGACTTACTTTGGCTTAGATGAAATCCTGACTCTCATGCTACCAAGTATAATCGGTCTTCAGATCTCTGCAATAACCTTGTCAAGGGTGAGTGCACATCGAGTGCCAGAGGAACAGAAGTGAATAGAATGTTTGTGTTTTTATTCAGTGTGTTGAATGAGATACTAGATTATGAATCCTATAGACTGACAAGCATCAGCCACATATCATGTTGTCCAGTAATCAATAATTATTGAAGCACGGGATGTTTATTTCAGAAGCAAAAACAAATATTGTTTGTTGTTTTGGAAACGGTTGGAATATTTCAATTGCTGTTATCATTAAATTGTGATAGATAGCCAATGAATCAAATATGATACAACAATTATTATGATAATGGAAAATCTTTGGTATTTTTCCCTTGTAATTCTGTGATGTATGCTGCTGAGGAGAATGTTGTACTTCTTTTTGTGGCATGGACCCGGACGCAGACGTTCCATAGTGCCAATGCAGGCGATGCAGAACTGCTCAGGATTTGACAGAGGTGCCATTCACCCTGTTGTATGTGGATGTACCATCAAAATAATCTTGGAAACATTACTTGAAGGCTGAAATCCTACACTGAGTCACTTTAAATACACTGGGGCTTTGTGTAAACGTCTTCCCGTCTACAGTATTTGCACATATTTAGGAGCTCAGTGCTGGATTGTTCATGGAGTGCAGAAATTCTCCTGGTACCATGAGGATTTGTGATGTCTCCTTCTCCACATTCCACCACCCCACCACCCTCTTATCCTTTTCTTCTTCTAACCTGTCTTCTGTCCTAATCTTCTGTGTGTTGTGTTGTGTTGTGCAGCTCACAGAGGGACATCAGTGGACTGCCGGAGCTGTCTGGAGTGTTCCCGTGACAACGGCTGTGTGCGCTGCCCTGAGCGGCTCTTCCTGTTCCTGCAGAGGGATGGAATGTCCCACCACGGAACCTGTCTCCATGCTTGTCCCGCTGGACACTATGGACAGAGAGGGAAGGACATTAACCGCTGCATGAGTATGTTTCTCTTTCTGTCTGTCTGACTGACATTATGTCTCACTGTAATCACACAGAGTAATAATTGGGTCTCAAAGTGTATACTTTTTTTCTTGGATGAAAACAGTAACAATAACTACTCACGGTTTACATATATTTAGATACCTCAGTTGCATGATTCATCACAGATACAAACACCTACAGCCTCACAAGAAAATGCTTTTATTCTACAAATATAAGAGTCCGAAGAAGCATGTCCTGCCATCAGCTGCAAACCAATCCACCACCAATTACATCCCATTCCTGATCACCTGACATCAGTAAAGACATGAGTGCAACTTGCGTTTTTGATTGGTAGAGGGAATTTGCACTCTTTATGGGGTTTCCTGTTTCCAAACATCACTGGGTGCATGAATGAACAGAGGAAGAGGAAATACTGCATTAAACTCACACACACAGTTTGGTGCACAGGCATAAAGAGACGAAAACTGTGAGTGTTCAAAAATATCAGTTGACATGAGATAAACTTAAAACACACACACACACACACACACACAACGTTTGTCATGTAGCATTAGCACGTGTGGTAACCCTGCTTTCGAAGCCACAGTCCGTCTGTATCATCTGTAACTGATTCCCAACCTGAAGCTTCAAACACATGTTAAACACAGAATATTCATTAATTTGTTCAAGGCTGACTTAACACGAATGTTGGGTTCCTGCAGTTTCATTTTAAAAACACCCACAGACATAAAAGCCAGCGCTGCGATCATCGGTGCCTTCAAACCGGACTTTACAACAGAGGACGACTTAACTTAACCGTAATATCAGGAACATATTACAAGAGGAAATATAGTCGCTGAGGAAACCCTGTCCAAAGACAAACGAAACAATTCCCGTCTCACAATTCCAGTATTAAAAATTGAACTTCAATGGGAACCGCCATTTTAGAAAACCCCATAAATGTTACAACTTGTCAATGGAGCTTTCGTGAATACGAAACGGACGCAGCTTGTTGGTTTACATGTCACTATTTGACGTTTACCTGTTTTGTGGAATTTCCAAAAGTCCTCATAGCATAGAAAAAGCAAGGCCATTCGTCATAACTGACTCATTAGCATTTTCTGATTCCTTCTGTACATTTAAGGCATAATTTTGAACTTTGAGCCAACAAACTGACATTTCTTTTGAAGTGTGTACTCTTTCCGCAGCTCATATAAAATTAGATTAACTTGGAAACAGACATCCCCAAGCCCCACGCCAGTATCTTTTTTACATGAGAAAACAGAAATATCCTACATCACATTAGAAGATACCCTTTCACACATGCCCTCTGTTTTCAATCGGTGGGGTTGTGCCGCCTTCTCCACTCACCTGCTTTTCACCTTCAAGAGCAAAGTGAAGGGTGACAAAGTAAACAGGAGACTTTAGTTTTCCCCTGATTTCACTCGAGACAGATTTATGACAAGAGCAGATGTTTTGTATTTGTTTATTGACCAGATGTACTATGGTCTTTCTCCTCTCAGAGTGCCGCTCTTTGGACTGTGAGCACTGTTTCAGCCGGGACTTCTGCACCAAGTGTAAGTCTGGCTTCCAGCTGTACAAAGGCAAGTGTATGACGAGCTGCCCAAAGGGAACATTCGCTCACCAAAAGGACTGTTTAGGTAAGTGACAAATGCATCAATGCTTATGATTGTCCTGTCATTAAGACTGTGTTTATGTGATTGAAAACATTCAAATGTTGATAGATGTAATACTGCATACCACTGCACAGTCAAATCTTCAAACAGAGGGAATAGTGTTTTTTTTGCCAGCGATGTGGAATGGTTCCGTACAGTACATGTTTTTTGGGTTTCCATTAGGAATAGTATTCAAATAACTGTCCCCAACCATTTTGGTACCCTTCATTTGGGGTACCAAACACCCCGACAGCCTGAGGGCCGGGCTTCAGGTCGATTACTACACAATTACCTTGGACTCGGGTCGGGCTCGGCCTTTTTTCTTTCCTGCCAATTTGAAAGAATTCAAACGGCAACACTTGAACACAGTGATTCTCTCCGCGCTCACCCTCCCCGCTCCACGTCACCCACCGAACTGTTACTCAGATTCACAGACCACATTATCCCACTGCCGTCACAAACATTAGATACTGGAGAACAAGAGAGGAAAGGCAAATCACTAAGAGTAAGTTTAAAATCAAGTACAACCCTTGACGACGAGCCGACCTGCAATATGCAGCTGCTGTCGCTGTATCGCGCCCGCTCACTTCAAAAACAAAATAATCAATTTAACAACCCAACAAATGTGTCAAAGTATTTCCTGAATAAACTTAATATTGAAAGGAAAATTAAATTGACCTACTTACACCATTAAAAGTGCTTAGATACGACTGCACCCGTCTCAGTCCTCAAGTTAAATAAATTCATAGTCCAAACCTAATTCATTAAACCACACTGAACCCCCCCAATTAACCTATTTTAATGTCTGCAACATTAACGGCCTACCTGTTTGTTATGATCTGGGTTCGGGCCTGAACATTCTGAAGACCTGTCGGGTTGGATTGGGCTCGGGCTCCATCCCCTATTGCTAGGGCCCAGATTCTAGGGAATCTGTGCCTGGCCACTGTGCAGGCCACTAGGATATGGAGGTGGCAGAGCTGAAGATGCTGAGATTTCTGTGTGAAGTGACCACGATGGACAGGATTAGTCATAAGCATATTCAAGCGACAGCTCAGGTTGAATGGTTTGAAAATGGGAGTCAAGGTTAAAGTGGTGTGGTTTCGTGCAGAGGAGAGACAGTGAATGAAGATGGATGGCCTGGTCGGAGGGAAGGAAGAAGACTACAGAGAAGGTTCATGGGTGTTATAAGAGAGGACATGTTGGTGAAACAGAAGAGGACACAAGGGATAGAGCAAGATGGAGGCTCTCATGTGCTCTGATGCAACACGATGGAGCACATTTACATTAAATTATGAGTTTGCAAGCCAGAGGGTGGCTCACTGCCAACATCATCTTCTATCTGTGCTCTGGGCCTGTGAATGTTTTTCATATCAACAACAATGCAAAGAGACCCTACGCCCCGAGTCCACCTGCGGTAAATTCAACATGTCATAACAAAGTCTTATGCAGATGAAAAACAGCCAGTCATAAGGTTGAAGGACAGGGTTGAATCGAAGCGCAGATCGGTTGAAAACTACAAAAGTTACCCTGCAATTCCCACACTTAAATACAATAAGGTTGGAATTTGAAGGACACTGCGTAGAGATGTTAGAGATGCTAGGCTGAACAATCATGGAGGACAGGCAGTGGTAACAGAGACGACAAAGAATCTGAGGATCACTCGAGCTGAGCTCCAGAGTTTCTCAGTGGCAGTGGGAGAAACCTTCACAAGGTGATTGACGCAGTACCAAAACCGGGTCTGAATACTGATTTCACTGTAATATTTCTTCTTTATTGTGTCATTATGGGGTACTGAGTGTAATGGTCTGGATTTATATTGCACTTTTGTAGTTTTGATGACCATTTAAAGCAGCTTTACACTACAGTTTTGCCATTAACCCATTCACAGCCATATTCATACAGCGTTTCTCTATCATACCCATTTCCTGGCTGCAGGCACAGCCATTAGAAAAATATGATTGTAGTACAAGACTACAACTAAATTAGTATTTGCTTAATGGACTGAGGACACAATTACAAAGCAGCTCTTGCAGAAACCAGAATACATGTATCGTCACATGACAAGGTAACTTGGTCCATGACATACAGACACGGATGTAAAGGACAATGATATCAGCACGCCAACACTAGAGAATAATCATGTATACAATTACTTCCCATTTACCTCAAGACTCAAGACACATGACAGTTTGTGACCTGTGTCCTATTTTATTTGCTGTTTCAAGTTACTGTCTCTTAAGAAGTGGGTGACCTCGAAGCACATTGACCCCAGGCAGCTATAAAATGAAAGTCCTTTCAGCAATATCTGCTACAGTGAAGAAAATCTGAAAGCTTTAATGAACAGCAGACCTGTTCCTGCAAATGCCTGTCCTTTTATCTGCCTCTCTGGCTCCATCTCTTCCATGTTTCATGTGTGCATGGTTGAGTATTTCAATGGTTTTGGTCTGTGTGTTGTTTCATTTTTTTATTTTTTTGTGTCTTAGATCAAGCCATTTTTCTTGAATTAATGCTTATTGATGAAACACACCTGTTTGGGAAACTACACTTTGTAAATAGTTGAAGAAACAAGACGAAATCTAGAATTAGTTCTATAATACGACTTTCAAGTAGATCAAATTCAGGAACGGACATCAAAGTTCTAGAAGTTTGTATCGCATTAAATACCGCTTTTGGTAGTGATGTCCAAAGTTTTGTCTTGAAATACTTAACATTTTTCTTCCCATTTTTGTGTGTGAGGACTCATCTGCTCCATTTCTTCCTCTCATCATTTATTTTTCACGTAGCTCCTTTGCAGTCGGGAGCCAAACACATGATTCCTCTTAAAAGACTTCAGACAATTTTTCAGAATTTGTCTTCATATCTCTTTGCGAATCATGCCTCCCTTCTAAGTAACTGAGATATATCGTCAAGCTCGATAATGACTCAGTGCTGTTCAGAGCTGCAGATTCCCGCCTGCACATTCTCTGGCAATACGGTTATTCCTCACAATCGCGACCGTGTCTGCTTTAAATGATGACGTCAGCGTGCGGGTGCTTTTCTCAAGAAAATGAAAGTCGCGGCTTTCCTTTTCTGCCACTGACAATAACAATTACAACGAGTCGGGAAATGATTGTCCAGTCATGACTGAGGCTGCTGGTTGTTTTCCACTATGGAAATTCTAGCGGGCGACATCATTCATCAGCATCCAGCCACCACGAATGTAATGTCAGGCAAATGAATTCTTCAGGCGACATTCATATTGTAACCTGACAATGAGGTTTCCAGAGGTCTGACCAAAACATTTGCCTCAATGTGTTTATATCACTCTTGCATTTCTCTAATTCGTTTACTGCATGGAATGAGGCACTAGAGGATTTTCAAATCTGACTTGCTTTCAAAAAAACATTGGGAGACCAAACACAACAATCCTTGTAATCTATTATCAGTGTTTTAATCCTGAGTGAGCACAGACTGGACCATCCAGTCAAAACGCAGGACCACACACTTGGCGTTTAATCAAACTAGTTCAGGGAGGAGATTCCAGGGATTTGGGATCTCTCAAAGAAACTTGCATGATTTAACGTGACTTCAGAATGTAAACAGACATGGAGGCGGACTGTCGGCGCTATCAGTGCCATGTTTTGTGCTGAGAAACGCAACAAAAAAAAAAACTGTGGATGAAGTCATGGCTGAGAAGACGGAATCACACAACATCCCTTTCCTGGTCAACTCTCATTGGTTAACGCGCGATTATTGTGCAGTCGCTTGAGATCGCAAAGACTGTGATGCATCCGATGACGTTAAAATCTCGTCTGTTAACCACTCACACTACAGGATTATCAGCCTGAAATCGGAAGGTACCCATGATTGTCAGATGGGCCAGACCGGGACCGAAATCTTAGCAATATCCTCTAGTGTGGTGCAGGCTTCAGCTAAAGCCATTACTTTCAATTAGAGAAAGATTGCTGGCACTCAAAAATCAAGAAAGAATAGTCAGGAGCATTTATATTTAAACAGTATCACACTTTTCAGGATCTGGTATTGTGATGAAGAACTTGAAAACGTCTGAATGAATTTTGATGTGTGCCCTCTTTCAGAGAACTGCCTCTTTGCTTTGCTGGGAGAGTGGAGCGAGTGGAGCGTTTGTGTCCATAATGGCGTCACTTGTGGCTTCAGATGGGGCATGCAGACCAGAACCCGGTATAGCAGGACGCCAGAAGAGAAAACAGCATGGCTCTGCCCATCACAAAATGAGACGCAGAGGTGCAGAATGAAGAAAAAGTGTCCCACAGGTGAGGAGAGAAGGACGGTGCAATCAGTGGGTGCAGTTTGTTTGTTTTTCTGGGAAGGGAGGTTATGACCTAAGGAAGACAATGGTAGATTTTGGTGGTGCTCCGCACATGGAATCAGTTTTGAGATTGGCGTTTACACACTGCTTAACGCAATCCGAGTGCTTTCTCCAGTTGATAACCTTAAAATATGTTTCTAAGAAGCATTGTCTGATACAACTGAGCATTTAACTGGCTTATTGTGCTGGACTGCAAACATCTGTGGATGCCCTGCATTGTTTGGCCGTATGTTAAATTCTGTGCCGACACACTTGTGCAATTTATAATGCCAACTAGGAGAGATAAATGCCAACATGTGTTACTTAACTCTTTGGCTGATGAAAACACTTTCCATCTTCCAGAAAACAATAACACGGCGATGCAGTGTTGAAAGGCAGAGGGGCACCTTAAAGGCAAATTTCACTCTTCAGAGTCAGACTTTGTTCCGATTGTAAAATGGCACACACAGTGTTATGATAACTGTTGGACACTTTCACAAGATGGAATGAGGAAAAGAGATTTCAAGTAGTCGGAGCACGACTTCACTGAATTCATGAGTCTACACTAAAAAGGCAGTTGTCCTGTATATTGACTGCCTTAGCAGAGATGACTAATCTCTTCTTCTGCCTATACTCAATCTGTAGAGCTACAAGATGTGAGGGCTTCTAGTTTGACCTGACACATATTCCTACTCGGTAAATAAATCCAGTTGTCATCTCCGACTTGAATATTGTGTCAGACTGCCACTGTGTGCTGTGTCTGAAGAAGCCAAGATATTTGCTATTTGCTAGTAACCCCCATAATACTGTCTGCTGCCGTCAGACACCAGCCATCATTCGTTGAAAATGAATCTGACAATTTAATTGAACATTGTGTCTAATCTCTTTTGAGAGTCTTTTGAGATGCAACACAGACTTTACCTCAGCTTCTGTCTTGAGCACCAAAACAGAAGTGTTACAGATGGAAACTAAAAAAGAGGGAAGTGATCATGACGAAAGCACCGGCTTGCATGTCTTCCGCTCGTGGATTAAAACAAGGACTTGTATTTCTTTATGTTGGCTGCTCCATTGTGAGATAGTATCTTAAATCATCACACATCCTGATCGTCATCAAAAGGTTTTATGCTTTTATGTTACTTCCATCCAAGGACATCCAGTCTTGTGGATTTGCTGTAGAAATTGGAATAATCATGTCCAGAACATAATCCTCGTCATGTGTTCTGTGTTTCTGAGAGTCCAGAGGAACCTGAAAATACACTCAAATATTTTTGCAGCTCTATTTTGTGGAAATGCTGTCAGCGCTGGATAAAAAGATGACTGATTATTTAGTTGACTTATTTTTAGGTCTTCATTAGAATGAGATACAGTGGCTGGCTCTTGTTTTTAACCCTGCATTGAACTGATGATGACGTGATACGACCGCATATTGAAAACCCAGCCTGGCAGCAATTTCAACTCTCCCTACGAAACTAACTTGTTTATTGTACGGTATTTTATTCCTCTTCACACAAGCAACACAAGAAGCTGTGAAAACGGTTAAATGGTCCAGGGGAATGTACAGTGCCATGGTGCATTTAACTTTTTCCAAACTGGTGAAAATGCCAACAGTAATTTCTCTTTAAAGCTCTGCAAATATTTT
Source organism: Solea solea (assembly GCF_958295425.1). Taxonomy (NCBI): domain Eukaryota; kingdom Metazoa; phylum Chordata; class Actinopteri; order Pleuronectiformes; family Soleidae; genus Solea; species Solea solea. The sequence goes on along the minus strand of NC_081139.1, from coordinate 12,152,065 downwards.
GTTTTTAGCTTGTATGCGCAAGTGTGCGTGTGTGTGTGTGTGCGCCTGAGCACACGCTTGTGCGTTTTCCACGTCTTCCACAATGGAAGGCATGTCATTTAAGGTAATTATCATTATCATTGTCAGATCGTATGTCCGGTGGCATTAGTGGAGAAAGAAATCTGATCCAGCAGAGTTTGGTGCAGGGATCAGGCCAGTGAACCTAATAACACACATCTGGGATAAAAGGGTGCTGTGGCATCTTCCTGACATTCCACTGTTGTTCCAGATTAGATGGCTCTAGTCTTTTTAATTCCTGCTCTCTTGTTGTCTTATTGTTTTCAGATGATGAGGAAGGACATGGGTCTCATCTCTCTCCTTCTCTCCCTCTCTCCCTCTCTCCTCTGTTTCACTGATGGCAGCAAACTGTTGTGGGCTAACGTAGCAAATAAGTTTGTTACTTATTTTCCTGGTAATTTAGCAACATCAAACAGTTCAAATGTGTCTTGGCATGGTATGCATATATCCTTTTGTATCTTATCAGTCTTTTTCAATGACTAAAGAATCCTTATCACTGGTTCAAGTGTTCTGAAGAGCAGTTGTAGTAGTTGCAGATGGTGATGTCCTGGCTTGCTACACAAATGTGCACTCCGGTTTTGGTCAGAAAAGTGTGCTTTGAATTTTCTAACATTTGCTATTTAGCACTGAGCTCAAAGGAAGCTCATTTTACTAATCTGGGCCTGGGAAGAAATTACGAATCTCTTGAAACAATAGACATATAGTGTATACAGTAGGCGGTTTAGCATTTAAGGTTTTAACCCAAACACAGTCTTAGACTTGTTTGATTACTTATTGACCAGCCAGATGTGAAGCTGACGCCTATAGAATCCCTGTGAATTGACATGATGTGAAATTGCAGATTTGTGTTAAAGCAGAACTCATATTTCTAGAAAATGTTTCAATATGAGACACGTACAGTGCAGAGAATAACATCAACCTACCTTTTTTTGTATCAATACATTTGACTTCACCTTGTGAAATAACATACTTTTTGTGCTTGGTTTACAACAACACATGCACTGAAAACGTTCATTTTACCCCACTGTTTGTTTGATTTAGCTACATGTCATTAAACATTAGGACTTCATTCAATGTCCCAGTGCAGCGGTTTCCAAATTGGGGTCCTAGGGTATAATGTGGGGTATGTGGTGTAAGCATTATTACATTTAAATAGACATGTAGTCTGAGGTGCCCACTCTCATTGCCAAAAAAATATGCATAGGCTATATTCTGACTGTAAGAGATTTTATTTGATGTGTGCTGCGTGCGTGTGTGTGTGTGTGTGTCTTTAAGTGTGCAGGAGCAGAGGGTATGTGGCTGGCGGGCAAATGTTTGAAGGGGTAAAGGTTTGTGAAAAGTTTGGGAACCACTGTTCGAGCTCATTAGCTTATGACTAATTTGGACTGGAAAAGACACCTGTGAAAGCCTGAGCAGGATCGGTACTATGGAACTTCTGATTTCAGGTCAATGCCAGAAAAAGACTAAAAAAAAAGCACAAAGCAAACAAATCCATAAAGTTAACCAGGTGGAAGTATTTAAATGAGTGGATGTTATGGCAGACGTATAGCACAAACACTGAAGACGGTTACAGTTTTGTTGGAGGAGACAAAAAAAAAATTAAAAAAGGTGGGAGAATGAAACAAATTTCAGCACTTTAAATAGGGAGCACATTAACCCATGCACAACAGGATTAAAACAGCGCTGTCCCTACCCACATGTGGCTAATTCCCTTCCCCTGGTTTCAACTCCAACTCCCAAGATTATGGAATTTAAGAAAAAGGTTTTTGTGTCTCACAGTCTATAGTTAGGTATTCAGCTCATAAACATAGCAACCAAAACAAATGATAAGAGGCGTTTTAATAGTACAACCCAAATAGCAGCCCATGTTGCATTTTGTCCACATGTTCACATCACATAGATATACTGTATCTATATTTATTTTTTGTGCAACGACTTGTATGGCTGCAGACACATGGTCGGTATTAGTGTGAAAGCTTATTAAGTTGTATTTATGGTGGTGATAATCTAGACAAGCTGATTCTACTCCCCTTCAAGGAGAGAGCGTGGCAGTGGAGCTCTTATTTAGGACATAATGCATTTACCCTGCAATAAAATTAAAAGAGTCTGCATAGCTGGTGTTTTATGATGCAGTGCAACACAAACGTAAACTGGAGGAAACGGTGGTATCTGTGGTCCAAGTGCAGCAGCATACGTCTATGTTGGGCCAAAACAAGTACAGCAGAACTCCCCCTTCAAATATCCGTACATCATTAATAGTGTATTAGTACTGCAGTTTATTGTTCCTTAAAGTCTGCAAAGTAAAAATGAGCATAATGATATGAAAGCTAACTCCCTTGTAGCCTCTGAAAGCTTTAAAGAAAGCAAAGCTTAATTCATACAAGCAACTACTCTTGGGAAGAGAATACGACTGCAGCTGTGCAGCAGTGTTTAATGTACTACAGGGAAAATTTAAAACAAAAATCAAGCACAGACTTGGTATAATCCACAGCAAACTCATGGCTCGGCACGCAACAGCTGGCAAACCAGAACTAAGTTTAAAACACATTACAAGGCTGAACACATGCATGAGCATGGTGGCAAACTGGCATCACAAAGTCTCGGTGTGTGTGTGTGTGTGTGCCCAGTCCATTAAAACTATGAAGCTTTAAAAAGCACAGGCCTCGTTTAAAAATATCACTAAAAGCTGCAGTTTAAAGGACTCCTGCCAGTTCCAGCCCATACATACAACTGTTCACTACAGCTCATATTCTCAACATCAAGATTCAAACATATCTACTTTATCAAGGTTCTGATGACTCGTGGGTGGCATCCCATGTTAAAGTATAAAAAAATACACAAAATATAATCTTCAACATCATGTATACAGACAGGCCAATTGCTTGCAATATGGGCAACACAGGGCCAAGAATTTTGACCCTGTCTGGGATTTGAACACACAATCGTCGTCCCGATAATGGGGAATATTACTCGATGAGAGAGATCAATGATGAGCAGCATTTTCAATATTTCCGTATGTCTGCCACGACTTTTAACAGCTTGCTTTGCCAGTCAGCCCCTCGAATCAAACCACAGCGCCTGTGAGTGAAGCCGAGCTCTGGCAGCATGTTTTACAGTAGTTTTACTGCAACTGCATGTTGGTTCTTCATCGTTTTCCTGACTGATCGTGGACTATTGACTCTAACTGCCCCCATGATTTCCTGTAGCATTGCTCTGTTTCGTCTGTGTCACCGTAAGCGTCCCTGCTTGGCGCACAATAACGGAAGCAGGTCTCATAGTATGGGATTGAATGGGATTTTCTGTCTCCGCGAAAACAAAGGCAAAACACAGAAACAGATTGAACGCTGCACTTATGTTCATGTTGCACTCTCTTCTTGTACACTGGACTGTAATTCATAAGCAAGCAGCTACACCTGTGCCTAAAAATTCATATGCAAAAAAAAGTTTTACAGTATAGTACATCTACAGTTTTACATTATATTACATTATAGCCGTGCGTAAAACCGCGTAATGTTATTATGCCACATTATTGAATATATTTTCACTTAATTTTGCAATACAACGTAAACAAATTCGCCACATTTTCAATAAGTTATTCAATATTGTGATTATTAGAAGATCCACACAAGTTTGAGGTTTTCTCTTTAAGGATTTAGCTATAAAGCTGCTTTACTGGCAAATCTAAATGAATCTCTGGAGGAATGAGAGTGAGTGTCTGAGTGAGACATTGCTTGCTCAGAGTTATTCACACTCTGTATCCTGTGATATTTAAAAAAACAAAACAAAAAACGTTTTGTTCACACAGACCACAGATGTTTCACTGAGTGTGTGAAGAGTTTTGAAAATGTCTACTTTGCTTTTATTTATTAGTTTTATTGGTTTGTTATCATTTTTTTCCCCTATTTCCGTGTATCTAACAATTGTCTCTTTTGTTTTTATGACCATCTCTTATCTCGTTTTAACTGTGTGTGTTTTTTATGACTTCCTGTACACTCTCTTTTCATGCTGGTGAGCCGAAGGCAAATTTCCACCTTGGTGGATAACACAGTTCTATTCTATTCTATCGCGAAATGGTTTGTCGTCTATGAAAAGGGAGCACTCAAATGCAGAGTTTGGGAGGCAAAGACGTCCATGTGGTCATAGTGGAGTTCAGCGGGCGACCTTTTAAAACGAGACAGGGCAGTTGGACAAAAACATCACATGTGTTTCTGTGTGGGAAACGGCCTCCTGCCGTACGTCTGTCCCTGTCGCGCGTACATGTAATATCATTTATACAAGAGAGCGTCTCCCGCAGCTCCAAATTTTCCTACTCTGGTTGTGACACTTTCTGGAGAAGCTCCATGAACAGAGACCGCGTGTGTGACTCTATCAGACATATTTGTGGTGGGACACAATTGGTGATATTATCCAGATCATATTTTTGTTTGGGGGGGTGGGATGTTGTGAGCTCATTTTCTGGTCTGGTACTGCGCAGTAATAAAATTCAACTAAGGCCAGGGCCACACTGATGCGTAAGCAGTGCGTCTGTGTCCTTGGCACACGTTAGAGCAGCCACACTACGCATGTGAGCTCCAATAGACTTCTCACCTATACAGCTAAACTGCAGCTTTTACAGCAATGTATCACATCCAGTGGGATCTAATTTAGGTGTAAAAATGCCAAAAAGAGAGCATGGCCCAAGACCTCGGGCATCCTGTCTTGAATCACTGTGGCCGCGATGTCCAAAACTGACTCACCCAAATCATTTCTTCACGGAAAGACCACGAATAGTGGTGTAATATAGGTGTTGATAGACTGGACAATAATGCCAATAATTAAAGATGTAACTTTTGTATTGACAAGAATTGCTAATAGAAATGATGGTAATAAATCATGGTTTAGTGACATTAATAATAGTGAAGTAAGTAGCGTCACACCCTGATCCGGCAGACAAAGGACAGAGAGGAAAATCGTTCATTCATGAAGTCCAAAAAAAAAGGCAAAACACGTCAGCTTTGGATCCTGCAGAGTCAGAGGTATACCAACAGAATGACAGAATGAGGACAGAGAGAGAACCATAACGTTAATGACTCGTAGTAATGTGAGATATGGGGAGGGGGTGCTCAGTGCATCATGGGAGTTCCGCCAGCAGTAACAGAATCAAGGATGAGGGAGGCTGCATGTAATGAAACACAGGCAAATAAATAGTTTCCACAAGTGCACAAAAAAAAAGGATTTATTTCTACAATGGAAGTATTTTCACTTAACAGCAAGTTTAGCAAGATCTACTGTAAATTTGATAACAATTTTGAAACATTTGCCCAAATACTTGGACAAGAGCAGCATTCCAGTGGATTTAGTGTCAGATAAAAATGTTAAAATCAGGATTATTGGCAGAAAACCAATACATTTGTAAATTAACTATTGGTAACTTTACCTATTTCAACATAATATCAAATCAGGTTAGGATTTGGTTAACTGTTATTAACTTGTTAGGAGACATTGCTCGATCTGCACTGGTGAGTCAGTCTGGCTCAAATGTCCAGGTCTTTTTCTTTTATCACAGTAAGAACAGATGTTCATCAGATAACATAGAGGGTCTTGGTTCGGGTCCCAAAAAGCTTTTGTCTTCAGCAAAAGGTTTAATATCTAACTGAGAGTAAATCATGTTACTGTGAGAATTGATCCAATCATTTTGAACTCTTTTCCCACGACTGCATAATGTAATTGTACCATTTGGCACGAGTGGACTTTTTCAAAGAACGTTCTCAATTCATACGAGCATCTAAGAGGAACTCATGACCTTATCCCAGAAATCCAAGTACAGCTTGAAGAGTTTGCGACTTATTAGTCATGTCAATTGTACAACACAATGTCTCTTTCACATTCATTTTTGGGCATATTTTGGGCACTGAATTACATTACACGCTATCTGTACAGTGTAGACATTTATGGCCTTTTCATGCGACATCACATGGATCGAGATCTTACAGTGTAACACGACACAGAAGTACATTTTCCCATGTATCATATGCATGAAGTTATCACACAGTAATCCCGCTGCAGACGTATCCTAGGGGCGACTAAACCCCAGCACGGCAGGTACCCATTAGAGAACAAGTAGCTCTGTGCAGTCTATCCTTCAATGTCCTTAATGTGTTTTAGAGACATGCCTAAGTGAAAGATAGTAACTTTTGTTTTTTTCAACCCTTTCTTTCTGAGGCGGCTGTCAAATTCGTGTTTATAGAAATGAGAAAAGTGTGTTTCTATGTGGATTCCAGGCAATTTCATGATGTTAAGTGTGACTGAGCATTATATACTGTATAATATAAAGTAGGGGTGGGAATCACAGGGTAACTCACAATACGATACGATACATGGTCCACGATACCAATAATATCACGATACAAGGATTCTGTGATAATCAATATATTGCAAGACAATCATATAGCGATATGTCACGATATCTGTCCAACTGAAGTAAAGAAAAAACATTTAAAGTACAGGATTTCTCTCTTTATTCACAACATAGAGAACAAAGTCTATGTATTGAACGTGGATGGGGCATCTCTTAACACTATTCCAATGATGATATTTAGCCCTTTGAGGCTATTCCATAGGCAAATCAATAAATATATTTATGATAAAAGTATCCTTCGGGTGTACTAATATATCTCAATAATAAACTGATATACCTTGTGAATATCTTGGTTCAGAATTTAATACTATTTGACTGAGTCTGGGGCCACCCGGTTGGTGTAGTGGTTAGCACTCTTGTCTTTGCAACAAGAAGACCCCGGTTTGAGACCTGGTCGGAATAAGGGCCTTTCTGCATGGAGTTTACACGTTCTCCCTCTGTGTGTGTGTGTGTGTGTGTGGCTGTTTCCTCTGCGTTCTCTGGCTTCCTCCCACAGTCTAAAAACATGCAGATGTTAGGTAAATAGGACTCTAAATCAGGGGTGTCAAACTCAAATCCATCGCGGGGCCAATTTTAATAAATTTGGAGTGGTCACGGGCCAAAACAAAAATTTATTAAAAAACCTGTTTTAATTTGGCTTGTTTTTGTCTTTCCATTAGAAATCTGTAGGAAAAAAGACTATAGTTTTGTATTAAAATTATTTCTGAAATAAATAGATTTTATAGATATAAGTGTATTATTTAAAAATTAAAAATGTTGTTCTACTTTGATGCTTGCTCAAACATTACCTCGAGTTGAAAAATGTTGGGCTCGATCTAATTTTTAAGCTATGATATCTGATTAAAATATTGTCTAAACATAAATGACCAAAAAATTTAAAAACGTGGTGTAAAGGTAGATTGTACTCTTTGATTACCGACACCGCCTCATACCACAAAAGAAATACCGTTTTTTTTCTTAAAGCACAAACATATTTCCATTTTTCTTGAAACACTTTTTTTATCTGCATCAATCTTTTACCTCCTGAATATTTAAGAATCATTTGTGGATATTTCTCAATCTGCTTAATCTCACTTGTAATAATAATTAAACACTAATTCAAACACTGCGATCCATTGGCGGGATGCTGTCATTTTGCGGATAATAACATAATTGCCATGCATCATGAAAATGTAGTTTATAGTCAATGCACTATTTAAAGCAACATAGATTTATTATAAGGCAACTTTTTAGTGCTTTCAATTAAGCACTCGCAGCCACATAAAATGACGTGGTTGGCCACATGTGTCCTGGGGGCTTGATAATGACACATGTATATTAGCGAAACAGGCGCTGGCAGTGGTCATTCGTTATGGCCTCGTGGGCCAAATATAATTATACCAGAGTTTGACACCCCTGCTCTAAACTGAGCGTGAGTGTAAGTGTGAATGGTTGTTTGTCTCTATGTGGCCCTGTGATGGACTGACGATCTATCCAGGGTGCACCCCGTCTATCGCCCCCTGTCCGGCTGAGAATGAATCATATCTTTAAGTGACTGAAGAGAAGAAATGTGTTTCTTGTTCAACTGTTCGTGTCAATAATCCTTTAGATGTTAATGTTGGTCGGTCAGTCAGTCAGTCCGTCACTTTGGTCTACAGATTGAATTATCACAACAATTATTGGACGGCTAGATGTGACATTCGCACCAGTTTACATTATTGTCACCAGATGAGGAATTCTTAAGACTGTGGTGATCCCCCAGACTCCTTCTCTGCACTGTCACCAGTAGGTCGTACTTTTAACTCATACTGAGAATTATTTGAGCATCTAATTGTCACAAACGTTTGAACAGACACTAATGGTTACCAGAAGAAGAGTCCTAAGCTGGTGGCTGTCTTGATCCTGTGCAGGCTGATCGAGCATCATCATGATGTTCATATTTGTGGCTTTCAGATAAATGCCTCAACAACTTGGACGGACATGTGGTGTCGACATTATTGTTCCACTCGGGATACATTGTGAAAAGCATCATCCTGTGATGTTTTCCCAATCATGCTAAATTAAAACACAAACGTGTGCTAAAAATAACACTGAAGTATAACTTCAGCAATAATAACAATAATAATAACATAAATCAAATTTCAATTTTCTGGGGATGTGGATGGTGGCCAAAGGAAGAAATTGGTATATTTCAGAGTATTGATACTGCGGGAAACCGAGCGGCCTTAGCAGGTTTTGCATTCTCTGAATTAGGGCTGACCAATTTTATATAATTATCTAATTGTGATTATTTTGACTGAAATTGCGATTTGATCAGCGATATGAGAGGAAATGGCAATTTTTACATAATTATTCTCATTTTCATTTGAATAATATATTTGAAATGATTACTGTGTGATATTTGTGCAGATCTGTGAGAGACAAAGACGTTGTCATCACTCTGTGGAATATGATGTGTATAGGTCATGTCAATATTTCATCCAAAAATGCTAATTTGACGGACATTTTGGCTTTAAGAAATATTGCGTCTCGTGATTGTAATAAAATACCAATCAATTGTTCAGCTCTGAATGCTTTTTTTTAGTAAGAAATGTCAAACATAACAATCAAATTTATTTTGTCTTGACATGATGTCCACTGATCATGTTATAATCCACTTTGTTTAGATTTTTGTTTGTTCTGTACGATGTAAACACAGTCATGTGCTTAATGTGTTGATTTTAGTATGTTTCATAATTTGTTTTTTTTTGTTTTACCTGAAAAAAAAGGTGAAAATCATTTTCGAAACGCACCATAATGTAACATTATTGTTATCGACTTCCCCATAAGCATTTGTAGCAGAGTACGGCGGCAATCTCTTCGCCGTACAGTCTCCATTCTCATACACAAACGATAACTCATTAGGAAATTCCATTCATTGCAATAACAGCCAAACCTGCCCATGGACCATAAATTTATATCGACTGAAACGTTCACCGGCAGTGTTGGAAACAGCCGAATGGTCTTGGCGCGTCGTCCTCAGATCAACAGTATCCTGCACTGATACTGGCAACACATGTAAGAGTGAAGTGTCTGTTTTCAATGTCTAACAGAGAAGTTGACCCTCTGGTATATTCTCCAGACAAAAAACTGTGTCCACTGAAGACTTTGTGATGTGCTCATGCATTTAGTGTCATGGCTTTATGACAGCTTTATGATAACCCTAGCCCGCCACAAGGACAGTGCATGTGTGCATCTGTGTGTACACGCATAACTATATATTTGTATGGGTGTGTGTGAAGTCGGCCTGCGGTTGCATTGTTGTGTGATGAGCGTGGCTGTTTTCCAGGTTGCGTGATTCATTTAAGATGAGTGAGGGATGAGTCGCTCTCGCAGAGCAGCTATCCATCTCATTGTAAAGCTCAAGACAAGATTTTACTGTAATAATACATACATTAAAATACTAACTTTTGAATTTTGGCTCATTTTGTGGGACAATTGGAGGATTTATTGGGTCATTGCCACCTTGAGCCTAACTCAAAAGTCTTAAATTGTCATTATGACGTTAAACTGATTGCACAAAGTAATTTGTATTAAAACAAAACACACACACACAATGCCATTCATATTGGGCCTCTATAATTGTTGATTTTTTTCATCATATTATTCTTTTTGCCACCAGGACAGGGTTGTCAAGGAAAAATGCCAGCATGAAGAAGAAGCAGAAGAACAAGAACTGTGTGATTCTGTATCGAAAACAACCTAGTATATTTTACACTTATTATGACCCAACACCAGCTCTGAGGAAAAGTGTTGTTGCTGGGTTAGGGTTAGGGCTACTGCGTCTTATCGGCAGTGACCAAACAGGACAAAAATGTGTCTGCTGCCTCTTTAAAAGAACATTCATTGATATTCAGTAAGAAGCTACAGTCAGTCAATGATTCAGGATCTAAAGCTTAATAACTATGCATTGCTTTAGTGGCACAATAGTTAAATAAAGTACTTTGAACCTATAGAGGAGCAAGGGCAAAACTGCTATTACGATAATAATAATTAAAAAAAAGTCCCTATAGATCACTTAAGACTGAGCTTAACCAGTCGGCAAACAGACATATTTCACATTTTCTGTTTCTCTGTTTCTTTGCATGGTGCGCACACATTATATGAATATCTATATCTGAACTTTTCTTAGGGTTGATATTGAGGAAAATGACATCACAGTATATATTGTTATGATTTATTGCCCAGCCCTCTCATAGAGTCATGCGGGAGATATGAAAACAAACATTTTTTTTCAGTAAAAACAACCGATTTTCACTGATGATTTTCAGAGCAGTAAAACACTAAACAAATCGGCTCTAAGCACCGAGAGAGGCCTCTCGAGGGCCGATGTGCACAGAGCTAACGCAAAACATGTGAGCGTGTAGTTATGTCAGTAAGTATGACCGTGCATACATCTACAGCACATGCTCACATACAGTACACGGGTCTGTGAACACTTAGTGTGCGCCGTGTGGATGCAAACACACAGAAAGACAAGCTGCACGGGCATTTTTGGGAAAGCCGGCCTTCGTTCCCAATCGCCAGCAACAACATCCAAAATCAAAGACACTGCCACAGCATCGTTAACGAAGGACAGCTTATAATAATGAAGAGATGGCAGCGGAGGAGAGGAGGAACTTTCATGGAAAAGTAGAGTAGGAAACAATTGATTTACGGAAGAAAATAAGAGACGACGAGGGGATTTAAAACCTCATTTGTGAAAAAGGGCTCTCTTATTACTAATGAGGGGCAGATGACAGAGGGGTGCGAGAGTGCACCATAACTGTGGCTGAAACGAGAGAGAGGACGATGTCTGACAATGTAAACACACAGAAATTCACCTCCGCCCCTCAGCCCCCGACACGAGAAATAAACTAAATATTATTCAAAGCAACATGCGAGAAGCAATTGCTACCAATCACCTGCACGGAAATAAGTTTTCATTGCTCCACCAGTGGCAACAATGTCATGCCAGCATCTGGCCTGAAATCAGGATGTTTTGGATTAGTTTGTGGGTGGAAAGTGGGAATTCCACCCAGCCCCGCCCCCCTCTACTGTGGAGCTGCCTAAATGCAACCAGTAGACTGAAATGATGGATACCAGCTCATGTTAATGATATAAAACACAATTCCCCATCTGCGCCCGTCTTTATCTGCGTCATAATTTAGAGGTTATTCAATGTCAAAATCAACAGAGACCACCCAGCTGGATACAGTTGGGAGCCAATCCTGGTTGAGATTTTAGGGAGTAACAGTGTAGACACACACAGACACAAACAACCATTTACTCTCACATTCACACATAGACTGGCTGTGACCTAACTGTGGGCGGAAACGACCCAGAGAGAACCCACATGCCCACGCGGAGAACAGGCGTATTCCACACAGACAGACGCTCAGTAGAATCGGAATTTTAAAGGCAACCTTCTTGATGCGAGGCAACAGTGCTGGTCATTTCGCGAAAAAAAAAATAAAACCGATGAATCTTCTGTCCTGTTCAGTCGCCAAGATTTCAGTCTGCTCATTTTCTCCATTCTTACCTTTGAACATTTGCTTTTCTTTTTACTCTTTGATGCTATAAAAAACAAAATCATCCTTCAACTTTTAAACTTGAGCCAAAAATACAGAGGCTTCTCTTCTTTATCACGGTAGACCATCATCACGTTTTCTATATCATTCACATTTCTTCTTCAATAGCAAGAGGCAGCTCGTTTTACACACACACACACATATATATAAGTTTGAGCATGAATTCATCTCATCCTGATGTCATGATATTTTCACATAAATCAACTACATTTTCACTTCTTTCAGATGCATTCAAGACTTCTGAAATTTCAAGAAAAAAAAAAAACATATTAAATCAGACATATCTTGGAACTGTTGCATCACATCAGATCCCTACTGAGGAGACTATAAAAGCTTTTTGTTTCCGCACACTTGGGGCCAAAATTTCCTCTCTCAAGGCAGCAATCCATCAGTGAGAATTTTTAACTGACACTGGTTAAAAGAAAATGATATAAAAAAAAAAAAAAAAAAAAACACAGCCCATAAACCAGCAGCTCGCATCACGCATCACCGTGTTTACCAAAAATCAAACACCGTAGCAATCATATATAACACCGTATATATATATATATATATATATATATACACCTACGGTGTGTGGGTACGATTTCAGCCACCAGCCGGGTTTCCGTCGACTTATGATATTTTGATGGAACGTTAACAAGAGAAACTGACCCAGAGGTTTGACAGTTTTTCAACTCATTTTAAGAGCAAACATGAACATTTTGAAGGTGCAGACCAGCTGTTGGAACGTGGTTCAGTTCTTCTTCATAAATCTCTGGCTCAGGCCATAAGGCAAACTGTAGTCTACCACAGTCACAGTCTGAGAAATTCTGTCACTCAGTGAAATATTTTCATGTCCAGGCTTTTTATTGTCCAAGTCCGACAAAAGTTCCCTTTGACCTTTCTTACTTAAAATTATCCAAATAAAATTAAATGTCATGACCTACACACAGAGACAACCAGTCAGTGATGCCGCCTTTAGTTTTATAAATATGGTAATGACATCAGCATGAATGTATATTATTATACATACAGTTATGTCATTGTAATGTGTTTAAAACTTGAGACCAACCAACCAAACTAGGACCGCAACCATTATTCCATTATTACTAAATGAATCTTCTTCTAACCTATTTTGATATTCAGTTAATTGTTTATTCAATAATTAAAACAAGTTCTCGGATTTTTCAGCTTCTTAAATCTGGTTTCTTTGCTCCATTTGACATTAAATTGTAATCATTTTGGTTTGTAGACAAAACATCATAATTATTTGCAGCATTGTTTAACTGTGATCAACATTTTGTGACATTTTTGGACTAAACAAGTACTCGATAAATCGGGAAAATAATCGACCGATTAATCGACTATAAAAATAAATCGTCATTGACGTGTTCTCTTGTAAGTCGATGACATAATTAGGGTTAATGATCCCATCTCATACCAATCAGTTGATCAGAATCAGTTTGATAACGTGTGTGTGTAAGTAGTGTTTTATTTTACAGCAGAAAGGGAGGAGCTAATGCAGGACAAAGAGGAAACCTGCAAAAGCTAATTGGACAGTTTACAAAACTTGCTATGGTAATAATTTTAGTAAAAGAGAGATTATATTATGTAATGACAAAGGTAGTAGTGTGGTAATATGGAGATAATGCAGTAATACAATGATTTTTCCAAAGTAATATCCATATCTATTTGCTTGGTATTTAGAAATGTCTTATCTAAACATTTTTATTTGTTATTACCAAGCCATTACTTGGTGATTACTGTAGAAATAAAATGGAATTATCAAAAAATAGGAAATTATATTATTAAACTATAATATCTCCTTATTGTTGCTGTATTGTGATATAAACCATGACTAACGTCATAATCATACTCAATTCACCTGTCAATTATTTTCTCAATGAATCCAGTATTTGTTTGATTGGTGTTTCCCAAACCTCAAAATGATGTTTTTTGTCCACAAATCAAACTTATTATGGATTATCAAAAGTAGTTGACGACTCATTTAGTAATCGATGAATTGAATTATCATTGTAACCCTAAAGAAAAATGTATTGCAAAACATTATGCTAATTTCACTAGAAAAGAGAATAAATAACCAGTTGCAGTTGGGCTCAGGGAAAAACTTGTTATAACAGTATCAGTAATCGGCCCAAGCACTACTGATTAGGGGTGGGTTAAAACATCGGTTTGTCATCATCTTTCCACATATATGATAATCAATACACCACGGCAAATATCCATATTTTTATTAACAAATGAAGGCGCTCTAAAGTAAACAGTCCCTGTCAGTTTTACTCGCCGGGCATCGCTACTTCATGTCTCCTGAGGGTGGCGCTGCTCAAATGCATGAGGCTGAAGAAGAGGGAGTTTACAGCAGAGATGGTGGAGAAAGCTATCTTAAGAGATGCTCCATCTACGTTCAATACATAGACTTTATGCACTTTGTTCTCTATCCTGTGACTAAATAGGGAGATCCTTTTTGTTTCCTTCAGTTAGACAGATAATCGTGATGAATGGCTATATGATTGTCCTGCAATGTAACGATTATCACAGAATCGTTGTATCGTGATATTATTGGTATCATGGACCATGTATCGCGAGGTGATTCTCCCCCCCTACTCCCGATGTATCAACATATCAGATATCAGTCACATGTTCTAGAAATGTTTAACACAGCCATGTTTTACCTAAGTCCTTACCGTGTTAATGTGACTACTGTTTTTAAACTGTTTTTCATGTTTTATGTGCGGTTCTCAATTGACCTGCCTCAGGTGGAACCCTCTATTTTGTGTCCCCTTGATTCGACTGTGGAATATAATGATGACGACGATGAAGTGACCTTAAAAATAACAATTTTCTCTCTGCTTTTTATTTTATCCATCAGATAGAAAACGGAATAAAAAAGTCGGGCTTGGAAGGAAAAGAGAGCGCAAACGTCTACGGCTGCTCGCCATCAGCGACGCTGGCAACTCGACCGATGGAACAACAGACGCCACCACAGCGCACAGAGAAGCCTGAGGACGTGACAGACACACAGCTCACCACAGCGCGTGTCGCCAGTGGTTTAGTAATCTGAGACCCAGTCATTGTTTGTTCATGTTTCAAATTCGCCTGCACAGGACATCAGAATGTTGTTTACTGGAAACGCGGAAGAAGATTTTATGACTAAGGAATTCTTAATGACTGTGACCTATGAGTAAAGATTTCCGTCAAAAGGGAAAAGGAAAAAAAAAAGAAGGTGGTTTAAGTTGGTGTTTGCCCTGGAAACAACTTAACCATTTGTGGATGAATCGAGCTTTTACCTGGAGTCAAAAACCCCAGTTAACAGCGTAACTTTTTGTGACGACAGGAGGAACATCCACCGAGTTTAACTTAACACTTTGCCTTAAAATGTTATTCTAAATACTTAACACATATTTCTATATGGAAGTGCTGTAAGCTAAGATAACGTTGTAATCACAGCCTTATTACCTGCTCTCATTGCAGATGTGGATGTTCCTCCACATACACACACAAACATGACCGGCTTCTGACAACTGTCTATATTTGTTAATGTTTCTGTGACGAAATGGGATTTTATTCCACAACATTAATGTATGTGCGAATAAATGTATACAGCGATTGCTGCCGCCGTGGAACACAGACTGTTTCCATCCTGTCACTGACTGTTAGCAGATTTGTGGAGTTCAGACGTGTTCAGAGTTGACAAAAAAAGAACAGAAGAAATGACTGAACTGATAACTTTGCATTTATTTGACATTACGATTGTGATGGTAAAATATTTCCATATGCACAAGTGTCAGTGTCTTCCTTTGCTGCCGCGCGCTCTATCGACTTGTGCTTATTATTACTTTTTTAGCTTCCTCGAAACTCTCAAGAATCTTTTCTGGGGGTTTTCCTGAAGAACAGCTGTAAATAATGCTTCTCGGGGCTTAAAGGCTTTCTCATTAATCAAATGATGTCAGGATTTAACATCTTGGTTACATATAACTGTTGTCTGTTGCTACAATTTTATTAACCGTAGTTCAGTGATCATACTGATGAAACATTCGAGGTTTTCTTATTTCAGAATCTGCTCTCAGGAGCGCACACATTTCGTGCTTGTGGAAAATAATTATTGTGTTTTAGAATTAGGTTTAGCCTGGTTACACTAACTCTGCAATTGTGTAATATTTTAGGGTTTTAATTGCCATTATGATAAAAAATGTTTTATATATTTCAATTAAAACACACCACAGAGCTTTCATAGGATTTTTTTTTTTTTTTAAATGAGGTAAAAATTTAAAAATCAATCAGTTTTCCAATTAAACTGTATAAAAGCATTTTTTTTTAGTAAACATAGAACCAGAGTCCCTGCATCTGGGCGACAAAACAAATTTAACAATATGTCTATATCTATGTATTTTCTATCTTATTTTTCAACATTCAAATTATTATTATTCCACGTAATAGTGAATTATTCCAGATTTAAAATCACAGTAGAAATGACCAGCTCCATGTTTACTATAGCTGAGCTGACATTTACCAGATGCAGCATTATTAAAGTGACACTAGCACGTGTGTCATTGCGTTGAGGTCATTTCATATATTTTTAAACCATGTCCTGGATGATCTTGAAAACAAATTAAATTCATGGGGTATTTCAAAAGCCTATGGCTTCGCTTGAAATTCTTATTTCGTTATGGTTTTTGGTATTTGTCCCAAACCTTAATTTCATAATTTGGTCTGCGTATTCTCAGCCTCAGCAGCTGCTCATTTTTCGCTGCACTGTGTTTAAACTTGCACTGAACTTTATCCAAGAAACCCCGAGGATAATCTGCGATATGTAAAACAGTTGTTGGCAAGTGATTTCATGCCGCGGTTTACGAAGTGGGAGGTGGCAGACCTACTTTGAGGGGGGTCCTTCAATAGTTTAAAAAAAAAAAAAAAACTCTATTAAAAAGGAAAACATGTACTGAACTGTGAGTGATATGGAGAGAAGGTTTTTTTTCTTCTTCTTCTGATTCTCAGAATCAGAAACTAACGGAAGCTTAAGGACAAACGTTCAATTCTTCTCATTTTGATTCTGTGAAAGCAACGTCTGAGGAAGATCTTGATGGACTCAAAGATTAAAGATTAGTTTTCCTGACTTTATGAATGTGATATATGAAGAAAATTATGTCAGTCACAAACGTTCACTTAGGCTTAAAGATGACTTTTAGATTAGAATTCTGAAGTAGACTGTAATGGGTTCACACAAACCCTGTGGGTTTCTCAGTATAGCAGTGTTTGGATCTCAGGTGGGACTGAAAATACAAAGATTCACCCATGAAAAGTTTCAGAAGTGAATTCTACTGCTCAAAAACTACTGCACATGCGCACAAACGCTCCCTCATTCAGGTCTGATAGTATTGCTTGACAGAGCCTGTTTTCAGACCGAGAACTCGGAAGAAATAACTAGTGCAGAACCTGCACCCAATCTATTGCATTTCTTATCCAAACAAAGTCATTGATCAAACCGGTGTCCAAAGTTAACTAAGGAAATAACCAAAACTAAAATATATATAAAAAAAATAAACATCTTTGTTAACTGAAATATAAAATAAAAACTAGAGTTATAAAAAGCTGTGTGTCCATAAAACTAACTAAAATTGTAGATTAGTTTTGTGCTTAGTTTTTGTCTCTGTAAATATTTCATACATAATCTTTTTCTCTGCTGGCAATTTTGGAAGGTTGTATTTTCATTTCAGAATAAAAATGCTTTCATTTTGTTTTTGTTTACAACGTGGGACATAAGGCTGTGCAAGTTAAACATAACATTTGTTATGTAGTTAATTAGGCTGAGTTGGTTCATCCAAGTGAATCAAACCTTTACTGTTTGTTTTAATTTTGCTCATGTTTGTCCTCCTGGCTCACAAACGAGGAGATGTGTCTCATGAGGGTTATTTGTTATTATCATTATTATTATTTATTTATGTTGTGTTCATGTCTTTAGTCTGTTGGCTATTAGATGTTTACCAACCTCATGCACTATGATGCATATTTTGCACTGCAGGCTAATTTCTTGTAGACCGTTCAGGGATGGTTGTCCTATTACTTTTTTTGTAAAGGCATATTTTGTTGGGTTTTTAAGACACAATACTTATTATGGTTATTATGACCTTTTTGCATCGTGCACTTTGCAAATACACTATATTACATTCAAATAAAGCTAAACAAAACTAAACTGAAACGGAGCATCTACAAAAAATAAAAAAATAAAAAACATATTAAAACGAACTCATTTGAAAAACAACATTTTGTATCACCAAAGTTGGCACTGGTGCACAAAGTTTGCAAAGAACTGCTCACCGATGTTTCACTGACTAGCTGTAGCTGACTATCTTCAGCATTGCTTTAGCAGCCGTGATGAGACGACACTCACCATGTGCTGGGTTTGACCAAAAGTCAAAGAATCACACAAGAGTGTCCAGAAAGCCGGTGTCTCGGTGCAGAAGAGTGTGTTTGGATGTGTTCAGCCTCAGTGACCGGTTTCCCCTGGAAGCACATGTCATACATGTAGTTTGTCCCTCTGTGTTCAAAACAGGGGGGAGGTTGCAGTTGATTGGGTCAAGGTAAGGAACAGGTACAGCCGCTGATTGGTTGGCAGTGCAGACTGACAGCTGGAGGAGCCAAACCAACAGCATGCTGAAGGGTGGAACAAAATCTCTACAACCACATCAACTTATTCACTTTGTCAAGACTGACTCAAGACTGAGGATATCACATTATGCAATTGCATAACGGACAGTTATGCAATGAACAGACAGACAGTCTTTGCTTTTACAGGTAGATGTTCCATCATTTCTGTTCATGAAAAAGCCAAAACAGAGGTAGAAGAAATTGACACAGCAAATAGCATTTTCACGGGGAGAACGTGGAAATTCAGTCAGTTCTTACAAATATCAGGATTCTCAGCTAAAGTTTCACCTCAGCACAGGATCAGTTGTGAAAAAGGTGACACCAAAGAATCCAACTTAACAGTGAAAGACGGAAACTGTGCATATAATGTGGTCAAAGTCTGCTCCAAACTAATTTGGACGTGCTTGACGGAAACTTAATTCAGTCTGGGAGAAACGCGTCTCACAGAGGGCGAAAGCAATTGCATATCATGAGCGTGTTCTTCGTGGTGAATTCTCACTCATGCTGTGGGGGAAACGCTGCCAGCGACCTCTGAGCAAGACAGACATTCTGTGAAATAACTTGCTCCCTCAGCCGTTAAACTGGATTTGAAATATTGGGTTTTTCCTACTTTACTTAATTCTTTTTCTTTTTTGACATAATTGTTCCTAATCTCTGGTCCTCATCACCCAGTTACTTTTAGGTCAACAAGCGCATGTTACATGAGCCTGTTGAAAAATAGTGGAGACTGAAACTACATTGGTCAGCAAAGACATGAAAAATCGTTTGGCGTTTCACAATAAACACAAAAAAACATGGAATTACTGAATCCAGAAGCTTATAGACTTATAAAAAAAGCTTATAGAACAGTATAAAGCATATTTGAAATAACATTTATTTGAGTCTTTGTCTCAATAGTCCAAAATCAGGTAAAACTCTTCCAACTCTTTCCTCTCTGGTGATTAAGACTCTGATTCGCCAGCTTCCTGAAACTTCCTGAGTTACCAAGATAACTTCTCAGCTTTCAGAAACTGTTGGATTGATTTCCGATGGCACGAAGCGCTGTGTAATTACGGTAATGCAAAGTGCGCTTGTGCAAATGTGTCATCTGCTCGGTGATAAAGGGTTCATTTGGCATCCCTTGCTTTTACATGCTAACTTTCTTCTCAGCAACACAGGACTGCTGCACCTTTTCCCAGCATCAGCAGTAACCATAGCAACAGATCATAAAGGGTCATCACAGTCAATAAACCTTCAGCTCCTTCTCCATGCGTGATGCACCCTGGCCTTGGTGCTTCACTCGTACATATCGACGTGTGAGCGTGTATCCGCGTGGGGGTTTCTTACGACGTGAAGTATTTTGTGTTGAATTTTTGTACCAGTTTGAAAAAAGTGCAACGTAAATAAAAAATGACTGCGACTTGATTAAAAGACGTACAGCATCGATTGCAGTTTACAGTAAGGAGTCCATGAATCATTCGGCTACAACAAAGCAAAGTTGAAAGTCATCTTTTATTGCACAATAAAAGATCACACATACCATGTTTTGACTCATGAGATTGGTCCACATGGGAATACAGAGAGATATAGTTACTAATATGAACAAAAGAAAGGAAGAAAGAAAGAAAAATAAAAACCCCACCAAGGAAGGTTACTGACTCAGGACCAGTCAGTAGTGGTCTGTTCTCTTATTTTAGAAAACACCCATGTCAATTACATTGCACCTATTTGTTTGGGTCCATTTAGCGTCGAGATATTCAGCTTGCATTGCATTAAAGTGGGTTTGACAGATATGAGTTCAGGCGGAGATGGTGAAGCTGTTTCTGATCGTCACTGATTTCTCTGACAGGCCTTTGTAAAAACAAAACAAGCATAGTGAAGTAAACTACGGTCACTGCGGTTGTCGGGAATCGATTTGATTTGCCCAAAACTGTTATTTCACGCTGTCATTTTGCAAAAAAACAAAATGTGTTTCGAAGATTTATCCGAGTCCAACTGTTCAAGGGGAATTAAAGAAAACTTAATTTGCAGCAAAGTCCTAAACCACATTATATCAAACTGTTAGACAAACAAAGGGGAAAAACCCTCTTATATTCACTTCTCATTTCAAGGCTAATAAATCAGTGTCTGTGAAAACCAGCCTGTGACGAATGGAACCAGATGACAAATGACACAAGGGTTTTCTTGCTTTTATAAGATTCTCTTTAGTAAGGCAAAATGCTTTGATAGTAGATTTTTTTCTTTTCCACATTAGACTTTTAAGCTTTATATTGACACATCTGCTAATCCTGTTTAACTTTATACTCAGAACTGGAGCTGTGCGGTGTGTTTGGAAGATGTGAGTTTTCTCACACAGCCTGGCCTTCTTCTTCTACAGTGAGGCAGGTCAAAGATCAGCCACAGATCAGCTGACAAAAAGTCACAAGTCCTCGTGTGACGAGAGTTTTTCATACCCTTCTGTGAAAATGGCAGACGTAGCATGTCATGGCCAATGACAGGGTGGTAAACAAACAAGCAAACGGAACATTTTTCAGGCATGATCGCTTCTTTTCGAGCTCGAATCCAGGATTTGTCTGCATTTCTGTAGATGCTGTAACTGTTTTACATTAAATTCGGAAAGTGGAATCTAGATCCATATGATTTGATAATGCAGTATTCCACACATACAACAAAAGATAACAAACTGTAAAACATATTCCCTCAAAAAATGATTAAGTAAAGCAGTAATTGTGTAATTGTGTAAATCTACGTCTGCTTTTTGGGTGTGCAGCTTCTGAAATAACATACAAGTACTGCGCTCCACAGTCATCTCTGTTAATGCAGTCCAAATAATAACAATAATAATTATTCACGGCATTTTTATAATCTGGGGCAATTGTTACTTTCTGGGAATTGATACTGCAATAGGTTTGAGCCCAATAATCAGAAGATCACCGTCAGGGAAGGTTATTAACATATGGCACATTTAAAGAGCAGATACTTCAGGGAATATTCATCATGTTATTACATGTAAAAAAAAACAAAAACAAAAACAAAAATAAAAGGTGACAGTTTAGCTTCCATGTGAACCAAAACACTTTTGTCTTTCAGGAAATGTTTCAACAGTAACAAAATCAGCCATTAATCAGTCATGAGACGACGCTGTAAAGACGAGAACCTCACAATAAATACATTATTTATGATGACATACGTTTACAACAGATTTTTTTTTTGTTTCGTTTTTTTAATTGAGGTGACCTTAGCTTAAGGACTTCAGTTAAAAAAGAAAAGGGGGGGGGGGACAGAACACTGTTAAAGAAGGCATGGTGTGAAATGTGATACGACGAGACAATACAGAGCCATCAACATGACTGAGCTGCTGTCACACACTGCACCAACAGGTTTGTTTCAAGTTTCTATATGAGAATGAAAGAAGTGAGTAACTTTAAAAAAAATAAAAGGAGCTGCTCATAACAACTGATCCGTAAAGGTTATATTGTGAATACAGCATGTGCGTTATCATACTTTTAAGTTCAATTTCAGGGTTTCCAAACTGCAACATTTTCTCTTGCCACCTTCACCGCTGAGGTTTCAGTACACGGGTGAACACGGGTGCGGTTGTCGCCGATTAGAGCGTGTGGGAGTTTAGAAGAAATCCAACAGAGAGTTTCACATTTTCCAACATTTAATTTGTCTTCCAACGCTAACGTCGCCATGGAAATGTGCTGTCAAAATAGTGAAGCCCACAAAAGAAAAGGAGAGACTGTCAGTCATTTTTAGAGGCACAGGTACGGAAAGAGTCACTTTTTGTTTAATCATTTTGTGCTTTGAGCGATGACTTGATTGACTTTTTTTTTTTTAGGACTTTAGAACGCGTGATTTGGACAGCAGTACCTTCACTTTACTGTTAATGCACATCACCAAGGCCATGTACGAAGGACAACGTGAACATAAACATGATCAAATGACGTCCCTAAACGGAGATGTAACAGAGCATCTATACAGAAAAAAAAAAAACAACAATAATAATAACGAGCTAAATAAGGCATTTTACATTTGTAAATAGATAATGAAATGAGAAAGAATGTCATATTTGGTGAGAGTTTGGCAAAGCAAAAGAAAAGTAGAATAAATTATATAGAGCCACAAACTTGTGACAAGGCAACAACTATGTTTTTTTTTTTTTTCCCCCAACGAGAAATGTGACCTGTAGACAGAAAAGCTACAACACAACAAAAAAATGTGTGCGCATGCATGCACACAAACACGCTCTCTTTCTCTCGTTATCACAAACGCAAACACACTCTCGCTCTCACTTACACACACACATACACACACACAAAGGAAAGAAACTAACGGGTTAACATTCACAAAAAGACACTGTGCAAAAATCATGTTTTCATGTGTGAAAACAAAAGAAGTGAAGTCCAACTTTACAAAACAGAAATATCTGACATTATACCCTCAAAATACAGACCCTGTTGAGAAGAAAGCCAACCACTTGCATCCACTACATGTACAGTACAGTCTGCTTGATATTGAAAACACTGGAGCTAACCTCAATGCAAATCCCCTCACATGTGTCAAGTATTTTCTTTTTTTTTTCCATTGGAGAAACAAAAAGGCCAGAGAAATAAAATGGTGCACTTACAAAAAAAAACGTAACAAAAGAGAAATATACAGTGATAGATTTACATATTTAGAAACTGTAAAACTAATATGAGGAAAAGAAACAATGAGGTGCGACACGGCTCTGTACCCCTAATCCTCCTTGTGTTATCTGTTCTCTCAAAGAAGCAGACGTTTCCCTTTCACTGGACAGATGATGGACGTCACACAGAAAGTGTTTCTCTCAACACAGAATCTCACACTTAACATATTAACTGACATGATGATGCTGATGCTGATGCTGATGCTACAGGTCATGATTGGAACCATTATGCAGCAGCCGTTTTACACCGTTTATAAGCCACTGTTGAACTGATTCACTGTAAGCTGATGCTGTTGGGACTCTTTCCAAATCGGTGTCTGCTGAATAATCTGCTGCCTGTAACATGACTCGTACTGCCCCCTGGTGGCTCAATTTAGCTCCTGGGGCGAAGAAAAATAAAAATCTGATTATGCCTCTTCTCTAAAAGTGACTTTGTGTCTGATCTTAAGATTTAACATAATCTAAATAAAAAAGAAGAAGAAAACCCCACAAACTCTACTCAATTAATCTCTAAGACAAAGTTCCTGTTTTTGGAATCTGGATTCTTCTGGTGTTAAGTGTAAATTAACTTGAAAGAATTGTTAGCAGCAGTGGCAGAGAATTGATTATATAAACCAAATATAAAGCCAAAATAAAAATATGAACTAGATTATCTTAAAGAGGAGTAACTGGCAGATCATTTTTATGTGACTTTTTCTTGACATTCTAGTTAATATAAAGGCCACAGCTTTCTTGATTTTAATGGGTAAAAAAAAAATCTCCTGATTTGGTAGCTTCCTTGAACCAGGTTATTTTAGAGTTATGTTAATAAAAAATAAAACATACATTTTAAAAGGGCTGCACTTTATTTTTTCCTAAAGTATCCATTAAGACGGGAAATAAAAACACCTGTGATAGCTGTGTCACAACTCTCCAATCATACATTGATCTAAATTTGCAAGTCTGAAACCAGAACAGATAATCTGGGATTACTGTGTGACTGCCAAAGTAGCTTCTTGGTTTGCACATCTTGCCTGCAGTGTGTGTGTATGCAAGTGTGTGTTCCTGTTGATTTTGTCTTGATGCAGAATGAAGGGGAAGAATACACAGATCATTTCTTACACTTGTTTGTATACAAGGAGGGAGTGTGGACGGTGGGTGGGGTCTTGGAATATAAACATGACCAAGTTGAATATAATCATTATCGTTATTATTAGTCATTGTCATAATAAAAGTCTTTACATGGACATTAACTGACAGACACGGCACAAACTTTACACTGTTGCTCAGTCGAGAAAAGGAGCAATGGTGGAGGAGATGGAACAGAGTAGGGGGAGTGGTTTGTCTCTCTGCCCTCTGCAGTTTGTTTGTCTCCTCTATGCTTCCTCTCCTTCCACCTGTCTCTGCTCCACAGTTTCCTGCTTCTCCTCCCTTGTTGCTTCTCCTCCAGTCTCCTCTAATCCCTCCTCACTCTCCTCTGCTGCTGCTGCTGCTGCTGATGCTCCCTCAGGATGGTTATGGGAGTCCAGTTCCTCTGAAGGCCTGTCCTCGCCACCTCCCTGCCCAGTCTGGGACTCCTCAGTCAGAGTTGGGCCTGGGTCTAGAGCCGAGGTAGAGGGAAATAAGGAGGAGGCAACACTAGCCTTGACTGTACTTCCTCTCTCCTGTAACTCTCCTATTGTTACCTTCTCCCTCTCCTCCTCTCTTTCCCCTTCCTCCCTCCCCTTCTTCCTCCTCCTCTTTGGGCTTCCAGGGGAACTGTCTACACCAGGTGGCATGGCGGGCAGTGCCATGATTCCACCATGTGGTAAGAACATGTGTGGATACAGCAGGCCGTGAGACATGCCCGGGATCAGGAAGGGGTTGAAGGTAAGATGGCTGCTGGCACTGGCTCCCAGATGTGCAGAGCCAAGATGGGGCCTGCTGGTGGAGGTAATGATGGTTGCAGCCTCCAACCCTCCTGGCCTTTTGTTGGTCTCTGATCCTTTCTCTTCATGGCTCCTCTCCTTCTCGCCACCAGCAGCTGAGAAGGCAGCACTCTCTCTATCGGCAGATGTTGTCGATGTGGTGCTGCCTATCTCAGATGTAGAAGGTGCAGTCGTGGTTGTGACCTTGGACACAGAATAACAGGAGGCCGATGAGGAGGAGGAGGAGGAGGAGCTGGGGTGAGGTGGCGCCTGCGTGTGCGCCATCATTGCACCAACGCTGAACAAGGCGTGCTGTGGGATCGCAGCCCCATGGGGGTGCGGGATACCGTGCAACATCATGGGTAACATACTTAACCCATTCTTGGCATCTTCTGCCGATGCTCCAGCTGCTCCTGCCTGCATAGCTGCAGAAAAACCAGGAGGGAATCCAGCTGCCATGATCCCAGAGATGGGAATGCCAGGAATACCACCACGAAGACTCTGCATGGCCACCATAGAGTCCATGCTGCTGATTAAACCACCGTTCATAAAGAGCGGGGGACCCAGGCCAGAGGCGGAGTCAGACAGAAGAGGTTTTGGCATCTCACTGCGAGGCCTCCGTCCGCGACGCCGTGCACCCGGATCTCTGTTGACGGGTTCCGTCAGGATGCGAGAGAACTTTCCCTCGGGGAGGAAACCCTACAAATAAGAAAGAGTTGCACATAAATCAATAT
The DNA here is from genome assembly GCF_958295425.1 of Solea solea. Classification (NCBI taxonomy): domain Eukaryota; kingdom Metazoa; phylum Chordata; class Actinopteri; order Pleuronectiformes; family Soleidae; genus Solea; species Solea solea. Next base: position 12,126,086 of record NC_081139.1, on the reverse strand, counting down.
ATTTAAGAGTCATTTAAAGAGAACGGCAGCACATGTGTGTAGTTTGAGTTTGGAAAATAAAGGTATGATAATAATAAGCAGAAGTAGAGGCAGAAATAGTTAGTTAGCTGTTAAGTACTCACAGAGTGTTTGACCACATCAGCCCAGTCTGGAGCTACGTAGTACTCCGAGTTGGCATCCAGCCACCTGGAAAGCTCCTTTATAGCTGGAGCCATAGCACCACCAAGCTGCAAGAAAGAGAACCAGCACAGTGATTTCATTAGTTCTCTGGTTCCTTTTAGCCTGTGTGAAGAATAATGACACCACAGCGCCATCAAGCTGCAGCAAAGTGAAATGCAATAGGATTCTGTGACTAATGAACTAATAATGTGAACGAGCTCTATGTGTGTGTGTGGTTTTTTTTCATACTCTGCGTCCGGTGCCTCGGTGCACAACAGGAACCCTCTCCTCTCCCGTCAGAGAGTTGATATCCAGCTTAGTTGGGTCTTTACAGCGATGCCTCCTCTGCTTGGGACGCTCCACAAAACTATGTAACAGACCTGCTCCAGTCTGTAGAGGAGGAGGAGGAAGAAAGATAAGTTAAGGAGACACGATCATATTCAAATGCAAACAAATGGCGGTGCTGTGAGTAACAAGCAATGGTTTAGAGAAGCATCACAAATTCTCAATGGTTAAAACAATTTCACACTGAGAGAAACAAAAAGCATGTGCGGTATAAACAATGAACAGAACAAAACAAAGACTATCAGACGTACGTGAGCAAATGTGGGCAGCTCCATACTGTAGCCCGGATTCTGTCTCAGCCACTCGATCAGACCTTTGCTGGCTGCCTCTCGGTCGATGGCCATGATCTCTGGCTGAGGAGGCGTCTGTGTGGGGGTAGGAGTAGAAGAGGAGGACGGTGTGGGGGGACCTGCTGGTCGCTCTGAGGGAGAGGGGGATGGTGAGGAAGTGGAGGAGGAGACAGAGGAGTGGCTGATCACCTCCACCCGGCCCTGCATGTGGAAAGACACAAACACAAACACACAGGTGCAGCTATTTTAACACTTTAAAACTGATGAGTGAGAAGGATGATTTTACCCTGAAACCTTCTTTTTTTAAGTTCGGAGATTTCCCCCTAAGTGCAGTTTCTCTGTATTGTCACAGTGAAGCACATACAGTTTTAACTGGCCTAACACTGAAAAGGCCCCCCTCCCTCTACCCACCTGTGTCTCAGGCAAGTGCAGTCCTCGGCTCTTGGTGAACTCAGAGTACAGAGCCTCTACGTTTCTTCTCCTCCCTCTCCTCCTCCTCAGTGAGTCATCTCCCCTCAGGCTCCCATTAACTATTTGCCCAGTTACAGGATGGATTAGCCCAGCCTGCAGTATCCCGGCCATGTCGATCCCCACTGAGCCTGGTAAGGGTGCAGTGATGGGGGGCAGCGGTGGCAACTTGAGACTGCTGCCAGGACTAGCTCCATGGTGGCTGATCCCTGGTGCAACCACAGCCTCACCTGTCGCAGTGCCACCACTGGTGCATATTTCTGCAGACGACTTGGTTAGATCAATGGCCGTTTCTTGCCAGCCATTGATCAACATGGGTGCTGTGCGGTGAGAAGGCGGGGCTACCACCGGCACCTTCTCACCGCTGGAGCTTGTGGTGGCAGCAGTGTGGCATGCTGCTGCTGACTTCCCAGCTAAAACCTTGGCAGCAGCTGCCACCGCAGCCGCTTCGTAGTCAAAAGACCTCCGACCTCCTGTGCGTTTGAGCTCGGGGAGGTAGGGAGGAGCCACGAGCCTCTCCTGTAAGAGAGGCAAGGAGGTGAGGCGCCAAGCTCCGCGCCCGCATGCGCTGCCCCGCGGCATGTACTGTCAGGGTGGACAGGGTGGGTGAGAGGTAGACAAGAATGAGAGAGAGATGATGGCTTTATTAGACATACATATGGACTGAGACACGACACAGTGACGACTGTCAACAAGACCTGGGTAGAACCATGAGCCCTCACTTCAACAATACTCATTTATCAGCTCCTAATTTTGACGCAGCTTCTTCAGGTGCCTGATGATGTCAAAAGTAGCTTTCCTGATTTGTTCGTCAGAGCGAATACAAGACATAAAGTCAAAAAATAAATTTGCTCATTTTCTTTGGCGCGGAGCCAGGATTGTCAGAATTTCACTCCTTGAATGCATATTGTTTTTTTGTAAATCAAATCTAAATGATTCTCTATTCATAGACTATAAACACACACAGTACCAACAGTACACGTTACAGAGACAAGTAACTTTACAAAAAGAAACAATGATATGAACAAGAAGTGTCCAGTGTTTGAATATTATTAATTCATATATTTACTATCACTTTATCCTCCACATGAGGGTTTGCCGGGCTACTGGAGCCAATCCTAGCTGACATAGGGCGAAAGGTGGGGTACACCCTGGACAGGTCTTTTTGAATTTTAGTGCCGTCAATTTAATGTGTTAATAGTTGCAATGAATATCAAACGTATCAAACACAAAATAATATTATGCCTTTGTTCTCTTCCTGTGGCATAGCTGAAGATGTTGCTAACTGGCATTGTAGCTCATGGCATCGCTGATTCTACAACTTTACGTTGTAGTCTACAATTCACTGGGTGTCAACATCAAACAGTCTGCACATAATTATACTTGATGTCTCAGCCAAGTTTATTAGACCTGTGTTGCACAGTGTGATTTATAAGGATCTTATAAGATTGCTGAGGTCTCACAGTGCATAAGAGGCATTACACTCCACCCTTGACAGGAACAACTGTGTGTCACGGACGATGACGATGCTTGAGCACAGGAGACTTTTTCATTCGTTATGAGGGAGATTTAACATTACCAGCAGTATATACTGGACACCACTTGTTATGAACTATGGCATGAGATAGTGGAGATAAATGTAGATGGATGAGCGACACATTAATGTGCACAAAAAGGGAATTCACAGATTCATTAGGTCTCAAGTGCTGTGTGTTCTCACCTTAGGTAATCTTGTGAGAGGGGGCGGGATGGGGAAGCCCAGTCCAGAGTTTGTCTGCTGGACTCTGGTCTGGCCTGTGATGGAGCTCGATACTGTGGTGGGGAGGAACCCTGCTCGGTGGTGGTGGTGATGCTGGGCTAGGCTGTTGGCCAGACATGAGTTGGTGGTCAAGGAGCCGGGCGAGTGTTGCTGCTCACTCGGACAAGGCCACTTCCCTTTTAGGATGGCGTGGCAGATGTTGTCCAGGCGAGTGATGATAACCCGGTCCTGCAAAGGAAATAGCAATGTGAAAGTGTGCACAAGTTCAGAATAAGAAAGGCGAGTCTGAGGAAATGAGAACGAAAGTGGCAAATCTATATTTTAGAAAGGTTTATAAAATACATTAAAGTCATGTCAGCACAAAAATCTCTTCTTGATTTGAATTTAGTTAGAGAGACTCAATAATCAGCAAATGTATTAATTTATTTATTGGCAGTATTTTTTCATATTACATGCAGAAATTACACTTTGTAAACCATAATTATTACTGTCAAAGATTTTCCTCTGTAAGATTAGTTTCACTGACATTTTTTACATAAACACTACAATACCTTTGGCCACTCTGAAAACGAGTAAAGTGCTTTCTCCTGTAAGAGCTGTGCGATGGTCGGCTCCCTGGTGTCATGAAGACCATCAGGAATCTCACACATGGAAATGGGAGTGGCAAACCTGGGGCTGTCTGTGTATCCTTCCACCACAGAGACTATAGAAGAAGAAGATGATGGTCTCAGCTCAACATTTTAATCATATTGATATTGTTTTCAATACATTATTCAATTGATGCTATCATGTGCTCAAACATTAATTACAGTTGGTGAAACTTGGATTCACTGTCTGAGATCTTAAAGCTATAACTATAAAAAAGTATTAAATGGTTTCTCAAATGTGAAGCATTTTAAATTAAAACAAATTAAAGTACAAATAACAACAATCATTAGTTGCAGTTGATCCAAATCGTTTTAACCTTAAACCCAGTCTGAAATTAAATGACTTTGTACCTGATGCACTTGGCCTCTCCTCCTTTATTTGTCCTTTGTCCACCAGGCTCTCTGTGGAGTCCACCAACCCATCTGTCTGTTCCAGCTTTGGGGTTAGGACTGTGCTGTCCGCCTCCAACAGCTCCTGCTTCATCTCAACTTTGATCTCAGACAGAACCATAGACTCAAGGCCATCTGGCGTGGTCTCAGGTTTGACCTCAGAGCTGTCTGGATATGTTGCGAACTCCAGACCGTCTGGCTTGGCTTCAGGCTTGATGGCAGACGTGTCAGGGAAAGCTGTTATCCTTAAACCTTCTGGCTTCGTCTCGTGCTTAAGTTTTACTCCATCTGGATAAAAAGCAAAGCAAAGAGCTACTGGTTTGGCTTCAGGTTTTACTTGGACACTATCTGAGTAGGAAGCAACCTGGAGAATCTCGGGTTTACTGTCTAAGGTCTCAGGCTTCATGGGAAGGCTTAGATCTTCAGGTTTAGACTCTGGTGTTTCTTCTTTTACAGGATAGTCCAGCTGCTCAGCTTTGGTCACCAAGTCCTCTGATTTTACAGGGTGGAAAAAAAGTTTTTCTTGTTTCATGTGAGAGCTGTCAGGGTAAATGTGTAATACTTCCTCAACAATCTCTGTCTTTGTCTCCTCCACTTTGATTGGTAGCTCCAGTTGTGCTGTTTTATTCCCACTACCTGGTAAAAGAGGAAACTTAAGATCCAATGGTTTAGTGTCAATGCTGTTTTCAGGTAAAGAGGCATCGATTTTATTTTGATCAAGAAGATTGTCTTTGTTGTCTTCATTGATGGAGATTGTCAGGGCTCTATTTTTACAGTCTTCATCTGTACCTTCATAGTTCACCTGATCTGTGGAAACCTCTGTTTTGACTCCAACTTCTGTACTGCTCTTTGTGGAGGTCTCATCAGACTCCGATGCTAATGTAACAGATGAGAGGGAAGCAGAGGGGCAGGGAGGTTGAGTGCATTCTGAGTAAATGCTGTCCAGCTCCATCTTACTGGCTTTGGTATTTGACGGTTTTACTCCCGTTTCATCACAGGGCTGAACTAGTGGCATGTCCATAAGAGAAACATGATCCATCTGACCATCTGAGATCTCATCCAACTGATCTGAAAGATCCGAATTCTCCATTGAACCTTCCTCTCTGGAATTTTCTACCATTTCTCTCACTTGCAGGAACTCTCCTGACGCGTTTGGGATCAAGGTTCCAGATTCAGCAGAGTTTTCCATTGTCTCTCCATCAACTGTCTGATATAAGATCAAACCATCCACTTCCTCCCCAGATTCTTCAATAGACTGAGGGCAATGATCCAGCTTCCCAAGATAATGATGCACTTGAGGAAAGTCAGTCTTATGTTCCCCTTGCTCAATGTGTTCCTGAAGCTCTTGAGACAGATGGTTTGAGACCACCATCCTCTCGTCCTGTTCTCCCAGGCCATCAATCTGGTCCATGTCAGGATTTAATACTCCCAAACTTTGGTCTGCATCTGGATGACAAATAAAACCTTGCAACATTAGTTGACTGATTTCAGTTCAATTAGGAGCTAAGGAAACAATGTAGTGGAAAACTAAAATGTACATGTGTATATATATATACATATACATATATATATATATATAATATATATATATATATATATATATATATATATATATATACACACAAATATATATATATATATGTATATATATAAAATCTTACAGCAACCTCGATCAATAAGTAATCAAGGGGGAAAAAGAAATCCTGTCCTGCAATTACTTACAAACCAAATCTCACTTACAAACAATTTCAAGGTCAAGGTCAGTACAATCAGTTTAAGCCTCCTCCATTGACATCATTAAAACAGTGTCAGCTTTTTTCCAACAGCATACCTTGGTATGCATCACAGTGGTCTTCTTCCATACTTTGATCTCCTTGTTTTTGAATGTTCTGTTCCATGGTCTCCCCAGTAAAGTCTTCAACATCCTCTTCCTCTTTGTCATCAAACTCAAACCCTGTGCCTTGCTCCTGCTCATCTCCCTCGTCCACAGGATTGGACAGGCTCTCTGCAACATCTGAGTGGCTCAGCCTAACTTGCGGCTCATGGGCAGTGATGTCAGAGAGAGAGAGAGGAGGAGGGGGGACGTAAGGGGGAGGGGGGCTCACTGACAGGTCTGTTTGATCGGCACTGGGTTCCTCACTCACGCCAATGTCCTGGATGAATAAAACACATGTGCCAAAATCAGATTTCGGCAGAACTGCCCCTATTTTAAATATCATAAGTGGAAATGAATTGAAATGCTCTAATACACAAGCATCTTACTTGCATTTTCACTGAAAGACAATTTTAACAAATCGTAATGCCTCAGTGACTTTCAACACTAGAAACATCTGAAGATGATTCTTAATTTCCTAGAGTGACTTAATATAATTTGAATGATAGAGTGAATGTTGTTCATCTCTGTGTGTTGGCCCTGAAATGGACTGGGGACTTGTCCAGGGTGTACCCCACCCTTTGCCCTTTGTCAGCTGGGTTTGGCTCCAGTGCACCCCCCATGTGGAGGATACAACAGTCATTTTTAGTAACACTGAAAATGCTCCATTTACCCACTTGTGGGCAAGTGGGTAGAAGGTGTAATCTCCCAACGGTAAGTTTAGAGTGGCTACAGTGTCATTATAAAAACCACTGCACAGGTGAATTGTAAAACTGTACCGTAACGCAATTTGGGTGGTCATCCAGACTAGTGAGGGGCTATACAAATAATACTGTACAAATAACTTCAGATCATTATGTCTCCACCACCTGAAAGCTACTAACCTTAAAGAGTATGTAACTTGAGGACAGTGGCTCCACAGGGTCTCCTGCAGATGGGTGAGAAGGAGAAGAAGAGGGTGGGAGGCCTAAGCAATCCTCCAGAATGCCACCATCCTCCCTTCCTCTGTCTCCTCCCTGTGCCTCCTCATCCTCCTCCTCAAGGAAACCAGCCTCCAGAGTGGAGGGACCCAGGATTGGGTCAGATTCGTTGAACATGTGGTGAGTAGGACTGGAGTGGTCCGTACTGTCCCAGGGAGCCTGCAGAGATGGAGTTGGTCGATGAAAAAAAGAACACCTCATACAGTTGTATACTTCTGCCAACTACTTCACGAAAGATTGTGATATTATGTTATTTGTTCCAATGGATCCTCCTAAATCACACACACTGGTCCTTAAAAGAAAAACTAGAAAATGTTTAAATTACTTGATATTCTCTCAACACTTTGCAATAATTTCCAAATCAAACAATAATAGAATTATCATCAGACAAACCAGATTAATCAATAATTTAAATAACAGATGTTTTTACCTCCAGTTAATCTACAGTTGCTATGAAACATACTTAATCAAACATTTTTAGTTTACCAGCTCATCACTCCATATGAAGAATACCGTGTTTACCTGTAACTGGTCCAGCTCCACTGATGGCGCCATCAGCCCAGTTTCCTCTGACGAACCTTGCTCACCTACGAGCACATCACTCCTTATTTTAGAATCCAAGTCTGTCGTACCCACACCATATGAGTTGAGCATGCTTTGACCTCCTGCAGCCGAGTTAAAGGGGAAACCGTTGAGGGCATCCTTAGAGGTCTTCCCTCCGTGTAAAGCATCTGTAGACATGGCGTCATGCTGAAGGGAACTCAGCTCCAGAGTTTCATCCAGAGGAGGACAGTCAAGGAAATCGCCCCGTGATCCAGACACGATTCCCAGGCTTGGTGAGGCCGAATCTTGGGCATCCAGTGGGGGAGGTTGGAGGTGTGGGTGAGAGGAGGAGGAAGAGGAGGAGGACGGAGAAGGAGCTGATGGAGAGACAATATGATGCTGGTGGTGGTGAGAGGACTGGTGGGGGTATTCTGGAGGCTGAGGGGATTGGTGACTGAGGCCAGAGTCATACAAACAGCAGTGAGGATGGGGAAGCTGTGGATGAGACGAGGACGTAGAGGAGGACGAGATGCCAGAGTGAGAGGTCAAAGATGGATGGTGAGGGTGATGATGACTCTGAGGATGAATGTGAGAGGAGTGCTGTCCCCTGACATAGTTCCTGTGCGCTTCCAGGAAGCTCAGCTGCGGGTCGTTGAGGATGTAGAAGTCGGTTCGACTCAAACCGTGGCGCGCTGCCCCAATGAGGAGGTCGCGGTCGTGTTTGCAAGTCTCCCACCAAACTGGGAGGTAGAGGGAGGGGCGGCAGAGCTGGAGGCGGGCCGAGAGTAAAGGGTGATGGAGAACCTGTGTGGAAGGGAGAAACAGAATCAGATGAGACAAAAAAAAACAAATAGTTACATCTTAAATCATTCACAAGGAAAAATGTAGATTTGTGCAACCGTTTTGATTTTGTGTTTTAGAAGAGAATGCATGCACATATTTGAATTAATTTATAATACAGTAAAAAGGTAAAAATAGGTGTGTCACAGGTTGCTATTTTCAGGATGATTTTTTAAAATGTGTTTTTATAAACAGTGAAATAGACTGTTTATTTTATACAGTATTTCACTGTGTGTTCCATCATGTTGTGCATTTGGGTAAAGCAGACTAGGTAACAGTTTATTTAAGTCCCACTTTTGGTAGCCTGAAGTGATTGATACATCTAGATAGATTTATGGATGTTTATCTCCTCAAGATTCTGGACTTTGGTTCTAACACAGAGATGAACTAGTGTTAATGATGGAGCTTTTTTCCTGCATAGAGCCCACCTGCTCTCTGATTTTGCGGAGCAGCTCGATGCGGTATAAAGTCCGGGCTGCTCTCTCCTCAGTCAAAGGCTCAACCAACAAGGTGGGGTCCACCAAGCCTAGAATGACAGGAGAGGAAGGGATGGACAATCAATATGAACATGGAGCTAGAGAGAGATTCCGAGATTAAGGCAAACACATTAGACTCAAAGCAGCAGCTTTTTTCTTTCACGCCCATTGACACACGGTCAATTCTGCCAAAGGCTATTGAGTGTTTAATTTAGGATTTAGTGACTTGCCCAAAGACACTTTGGCATGGAGACAAGTAGAAATTAAACTATTAAACTTGAAGGTGACCACAGCAACAGATGTTGTTTTGGTTGTTTGTAAGCAGTAAAAAATCTACTTAACATATCTTTACAAACCAGTGTGGAGGGAGAAATGGGATATGAGCCAAGGACATTCAATTTCAGTGTGGATCAGGATTAGAGGGGGTATCCAGGAGATGGCTCAGCTATTACACTTGATTGCGTTTAAAGGTGTGTCTACCTCATAGTTCCAGGAACTGTACAGTACCAGGAACCTGTTTCAAGGAACTAAGTGGTTTCTGCCGACCACTGTATGTTTACAATGGCATGAAAGAGTTATGCAATTTAGTGTGATGACATGAGAAATGGGCCACGATGTATACTCTAGTCCACCAGGCAGTGGTAATGTAAAACTGTATATCTAATATCGGTAACTAACAGCAGAGCTACTAGTGGAGGTAATAGAGATCATGTTAAGTATATTTTCTTAAGTATCTGAACTGATCAGATCATTATAAAACTGTGTCAGGACAAATAAAACGCTGGGTCGATAGAGGCATGGTCACTGACACGAAGAACCAAATGTGGCTATAAACCAAAAAAGCAAGCCTTTAACCTTCTTCTCGAGGCAACACTTAAACCACTTTTATCAGGGAAAATTCAATAAGAAAGGATTAAGCAGGTGATAAATTCAGTTCCTGACAGAAACCATCTCTCACTGTCATATAGCACATGTCCATTAAATTTAAATCATACCTTCTTCCTTTCTCAGAGGCAGCTTGCAGGCTGTCCTGCACATGTTGACAAAGGAATTGAAGTATCTCTCCAAACTCTCGTCCGTCTTCCTCTCCAGTCGAGCCAATGCTCTGAATTGAGACCAGTCAAAGATTTTCCTCTCTGGATCATACACAACCCCAAATGACGACACGGTGCGATAAAAATCAGCTTGCTCCCGACGAGTCCACCTGTGACATGACCGAGTAGACAACACAACTCAATATTTGTGTCAGAGGTGTTACAGAGGAAATTAATGTTGCCTTGAGAAGGTGCAGTTCTTTCTCATATCAGGTGAAATGTTATTATGGTATTATTGCTCAATAATGGCAAACAATACGTTGCCTACCGCAGCTTTAAGATATACAGGTTTATTAGTTTCTAGTTCAAGCAAATGACAATGAAATCCTACTTGATAACTTCTTTTTAATAAATTGAAAAAATCTGATCAGCATTTATGTCAATTTAGAAAAGAATCTCTGCATCATTACCTTCTCTGCCACTCTAGAAACAGGGGGTCAGGTTCTGTGCTGACCACAGAACACCTCCTCAGCTCTTCACTCAGTTGCCACGTGTGTGGTCCACCAGTGTGATGACTGTGAGAGGCTCCAGTTCCTCCGACCCCCATGCCCACGAGGCTGTCGTGAAGCAAGAAGTCGTGTCTGAGCAGAGGCTCTCGGCGTAGCGTAAACCGCTGGTAGGCAGTGATGAGGCGTCGTATACGTGCCGTTATGGCAGGGCCACTGGGCCAAAGCGGTCGGGCTTGGACCACGTGCAGAGATGCCACACCTGTTCCCGTTCCCGTTGTTGTAGTGGTGGTGACTAAAGTCCCATTCTGGGTGCACACATCAGCAGATATTTGGGGGTCTGTGCAGAGAAAGAAAGAACACATTTTGACAGCAATAAATGCAACTTTCTTTTTCCAGCTGAATGAAAGATAATTCAATTTCATTTCAAATTCTAAAAGGTCACAGGAATTTCCAGCACAACCTAAAAAACCTGAAGCTGCAAATCATCAAAATCAAATAACTGAAAGCTGTAAATTTGGGATCAAAGTTTTTCCCCCATATTTCCCATTACAGTAAATGGGAAATATAATTTCTTGAAGTCTTTTGCTCAAAAAAAGAACATGATGTGTTAAGCTCCCCCATTTACACCAGAACAACAGAGTATTTATCTGGACATCTTACCAGGCGCTCTTTCTCCAGAGAGCCATTCAACAATTGGATGTTCATTAAATGTGCCCACTGAGACATCGAGTGCCGATGCAACCATCATAACTCATTTTGCGCATTTGATCATCCCTGCACTCTGCAAAGCCACGCACGGCGAAATGAAGATCAAATGGATTTACGCAGGAAACGGCACGGTAACGAGTTGTGGTTTGGCGGTGAGAAGCTATATCATGGTGTCTTTAAAGGGTGTCGGACACATTAAGGGAAAACATAACAATGACGAGTGTAAATGATGGTTCAATTGCTTTTACGACCTACTGTCGATGTCAGAGAGGATATTATACAGCCACCTATCACAAGAAAATCTCTACAGAGGAAAATAAATGTGAGAGTGTGGATGATTTTGAAAGTAAGGCCTGATGAGTGATTCTTTATTCCTGAGGAAACTAATGAAATAAACTACAGCCTGGCATGTCTCACCTGGACCAGTGCTGTCTGGCTTGTCTGAGGTATCGGTGCTGGAGCAGGTTTCCTCGCCCTGTCCATTAAAGACACAAACAGACAGAAAGCATACAAATTAACACAATAGCAATAAAAGTGCAGCTCTCCCACACAATTACCAGAAACTACACACTGTCCTAAGACTACAAACTCTGTTAATATTAATATACCACAATTTACTTGTATTTAAATTCAATAAAAAGAGACAACTGTAGCGTTGCTACATTGTATAATGTGTAAAATGTTACTATTAAACAGGACAAATAAGATATGAGTTATGTACATGAGATGTCACTTTTGAAATATGATTCTAGTAAAAGAATAACTCAACACAAATGATTTAAGCAATTCTTTCAAAACGGTCATCATTTTCCTTATTTTGTGCACAACAGTGAAAAAACATTAATTCATTCATGTAACATTCATGATTGGGATCATTTCTACAGCTTTTATCATCACATAATATGAATAGAATATATAAATATACAATGCAATTAATAATGAATTCCTCTCAGATGAGGAAAACTAATTCTAAATAGTTACACAACACTTGTTAGTAAAGCACCAAGTGAGTGTGAGTGAGTGACTCCTCTTTACCTTGCTGTTCTCGTCTCTATCTTCCCCTCCATCGGCTTTAACATCAGTGTCATCCTTCACCTCCTCAGTTTTGCACATGCTGATGAGACAAACGGGAGAAGAAAAATGCTGTGACAACTAAGACAGTGTCTTATAGAGCCAGACAGGTGAACAACTGAGGGATCGTGTAATGATAGAGTAACGGAGCAGCGCAAACTGTGACAAACCAGAGTGTCATTGGCATTTGCTTTGAAACAAAACATGTCAGCCACGTCAAACAAAAAACGATTCTACAACAGCAAAAGGCTGCTTTCGAATTATGACCTGCCAGAATGTGACAAGAGAAAAAACTGTTGCTGTGTGTTACAGATTCAATTTCCTGAGGTACTGCACAATGGACACAACCTCATGGTGTTTGATGAGAGTAGAAAAAACAGACTGAAATCTGACTGAAAATCTACCTTTAGTGGTATAATCTTAAGAAATCATGTCAAAGTGCCTAAAATATACAGGCAGTTTGGTTATAAAAACTCTAACAATAATAGTAACAACATGTATGATGATAATAATAATGCATGATTAACATAGCACCTTTTTATAACATAGTTACAAAGGAGGCAAAAAATAGAAGGAATTTAAAATTGATATGAAATTTAAATAATTGCACCAAAATTAACACAGGCATAAAATTAAAATAAAATATTGCTTATAGAATAGAAATAAGGATAAATTAGGTAAAAATCCAAGTAAAATAATAAAAAGCAGGGTTAGAGGAAACTGTGACTTGATGGACTCACGTTTGTTTAACAACTGACAATGCCTTGTGCAGACTTCAAAACTGTTGGGCTTTCTAGAAATCAGATTTGTTTTTCCAGACATTCTGTGCTGTGCCATGTTGCGAATTCTCCAGCAGCAATGATGAAAAGTGAATAGATTAAGCATCCCCCCTTAGTATTTATTTGTGTTTGTTTGCGTTTGTGTACAAAGAGTCTTCCCACGTTGAGGTTTTAAGACTTGTAGTTGTTCCTGCAGCTCAGTCGCCGTGCTCATCTGGGAACAGCTCCAGGTTCAACAGGTAACAAGACAAATGCCAACTTAAGTTATCGTCGGGAAGAGGATCAAAGCTTCTTGTGCAAACATGCACGTCTCATCTTCACAGCTCTGCCTTCCACTGTCGGAGCAACGTGCGGAAAATCAATTTACCACACGGTGTTAACTCCTCTCTTCTTTTTCTCTGTGCGAGTTAGTTGATGTATTTTCTCTGGCTTTTTTCAAAACAAGTTCTTCTTTGCAACCATCACACAGTGAAAATGACCAAAAGATGATTTGAGAAGGCTGTTATTCTTTTATTTTGTCCGACAGACATGCAACTGCATGTGTCTGTTTGTTTGCTGTCATTGAAACATGACCCCAATGCTATTCAGATAATAGACACCCTATTATCACTGGCTGCACTGATGTGTGTATTTCTCTGTTATTTTTGCTGTTATTCACAGCCAGAATGTAAAGCAGGTATGTGGGCGGGGAAGTGGCAGTGTCAACAAAAACAAACATGGCATCAGAGAAGACAGGATCCTTTTGTTTTTTTTTCGCACCAGTGTTGCCACCTGCTGTGAACGCTACTACAAAGACAAGAAACGATGTGTGGTGAAAGAAGTAAGTGGCTCCTAATGAAGATAATGTGTGGACAGCATCCACTTCTCAACACGTATAACAAGGTGACAGCACGAAAACTGAAAGCCCTGAAAGCTGCAGGTTTACTGCGTGTCTGGAATATGCACCAACCAATACAGTGGTGTCTTCTGTAGCACCTCATCTTACAGCGGTTTCTAACCAAACCATTTTCTTTAGCTGATGCTGACACCAACCAGAAAAAAAAAATTTGAAGTAAAAAAGTTATATCAGCAGTTTACAAAATTATGGAAAATGTCAAACCATAAAAACTGAGGGAGGAAAAGCCCATTTGCAATAGAATGAGCCTTATCTTCACATTAGACACAAGCATCACAGGTCTCATAAGAACATGCATGCAATATGCAATACGTAAATACCACAGCACTGGGGGAACTGTAGGGGAAACTGCTCATTACGGTCACTTATTCGGATCTTACCCTGTTTATAAAATAATTGGTAATACAGTATTTGTGGTAAAATGATGTAGGTTCTGAAACAAGACCTTGAAAGCAATACGGATTGTGTGTATAGAAATGTTTTTGAAACTCTTAATTTTTCAGATGGTAAAAATATTACTGTTTTGTACTGTCATATTTGTACAATCTATTCCCCCCTTACTGTATAAACTGCTAACTATACTGCTTAAAAAACAGTTGTGACAGTGTTTCCAGATCTGTGTAAATACAGTTTAAGTACAGTATGAGCCTACTTTTCAGCCATATCGGAAGCCACCTCTCCTCCTTCCTGTTCAGCAGACAGCGCAGTGACGTCTGGCATCCCGACCCTCTCCAGGAAACACAGTTCTGGATCAGCACGCATGGCATTGTATCGCTCATATCCTGTCCAAGGATGAACAGTAATGAAAAATACATAATTACAAAGATTTGACATGTGAGAAAGATTTTGACACACAGTTGATCATCCTCCTGCAAGGGTACTGACAATAACATGGGTTTTGGTTTTTTTAAGGCTGTGGCTCAACGACAATAACTCCAAACCAAAACAATTTCGGAAGAATTTATTTTCTTCTGCAATAGTTGACTGACATACAGATGCTGAGGAGCATCATGGCAAAAAGATGAATGCTACAATATTATTATCAGACAACCTTTCAAAATGTAAACCGAAAGAAATTTTTCTACACACTACAACAACCAGTGAAATAACAAGAAGTGTGCAAAGTACAAGTTGACACTCGTCCTCACCATGCTTGTGTACACCTATGAGGAGAGATTTGTCAGCATCGGCATCCCACCATGTTGCTGGAATCTCAATGTAGTCGATGTCTGGTAGTGACACTTCAAGTTTACTGTCAAAACACAAAGAAACAAAAATCAACTTAATCAATTCAAATAAGTAGGAGGACAAAGCGATGTAATAAGTAAATAGATCAAGAAATTACAATTTATTGTTAGTTATGGAACTGGCAGGGAGAAAAGACATGATGTTTATCAGTCAATTCATCAATCGAATGAAATCAAATTTAACAGGAACATTGTGTAGAATATGCTCCATACCTGGCAGGTATCCCCTCCATAGCCTGATTGGCAGCTTCACCCAGCACTTCCACCTTCAGGTAATACAACATCCTCACCCTCAACAGCACCCTGAGTACACACAGGTGGAGGAGTAAGCCACTGATATGTGCAGGGGTTAACACTTCAATAGGCTTTTGTAACACTGACTCTCACATTGGATAATCGGTGGATTGCAGGCATGTATTCATTGCCACCAATCACTTTTTCAAATGTATATACATTTCCAGGTATTTTGTTTTTATTGGAGTAGAGAGAGAGACAGAAAACACAAGGAAAGAAAGAAGAGGGGAATGACGAGCAGCAAATCAAACCGATGTTCAGCCCAGGGACCCAAGACTTGACAGCCTGATGTCCTTGTGGTAGCACACTAACTCATTGCAATGCATAATAATAGTTAATAAATTAAAATGTTATACATTAATATACTATGTATGAGCAGAAAGTAGAATATTTAAAAATAAAAATTACTAAATTACTAAACTATTGAGTTAAATAAAACTACTGACCACACTGCTGATTGTAATGTTTCTGGTCGCTGTTATTCTGCAGTTTATCAATTATATGACTTTATTAGTTGAGCTAAAACATGTTAAAAATAGAAATTTGGTGTAGTCCAACAGAGAGAAAAAGAAACAGCGGCCAATATCTCAACATTAGCACCATTTCATCTATAAACCTGAGTTAGAACGGTTATGTTATGTACGTATGTCTCATATTCATTGGAAATTGCCACACTGGTAGTAAACTGACTTGTTGCAGTGCTGTTTCAGATGTTTCTTGTAGCTCTCATCCTGCAGAACCACCTCAGGGTTACAGCTGACCAACCAGTCAGCGTTCTTCACTTCAGGGACACTTAATGGATTCTTTAGCTTCTTCCCTTTCCGACCCCGAGGAACTGGAGCTGATAAACCTGCGACAAAATGGAAAAACAACAATGAATTTGTACATGCTGATGTTTTAATGGAAAATATCAGTATAGTGGAAGAGTGGGGTGTTTGAATTTATAATTGTTTTCCTCCTACGAAGTTATTATGAGTCAAACTGAGAGATGCAGTGGAACACATTTACACATAGGATTGGGGGAGGGAAGCAAAACAACTGTGAGGAAAATACTTCATACTTCATACTTTAATACTTCATCCAAAAAAGAAATCCCAAAGTGTTGCCATGTAACGGCTAGAGCTAGTATGATTGTGTAGTGTGAACTGCTCACCAGAATGATTGAGCAGCGCCTGGTCCTGCCCCTCCTTTGTGGGTGTGATCAGATCCCAGATGAAGCTCTTGATCTTGTCGTCACCTTTGTAGTGTCTCAGACAGTAAACCAGCAGAGCTCTGCGTCACAAAAGAAAAATGAGCGTCAAACCTTACAGTGCTGACCTTTACGTTTACTCGTTATTTTAACTGATGCACTTATTGCAAATTATTCTTAAGAATCATTGCAATATTTCTGTACGATAAAACATTAAAGATACTTCTCCTTACCTACAGATCCCCTCCATATCTCTCTCAGCCAAGTGCCATTTAAACCGACCGTGGTTGAGGATGTCCTTCCACCGACCCCAGCTGGAAACGTTGGAGAAGAAGGAGGTAAAATAACAGGTCATATAGAACTGCTGAGACATCCAGTACATAAGCTTTAGGTTCTTCTCTTCACCTCTGATCTATTTTCATATTTGGAACATTTATGTTTACTCTTGCATTCGTCTACATTTATATTTTCACTTGCAACTACTGTGTGTAAACAAAAATATGACTTAACACGCACATTTATCTGACTGAGCATTCAAATGTAACCCTTCAAGGTTTATGATTTAGGTGGTGAGGTTTGAGGGATGTATGCATTCCATACCCAAAGATAAGCAGGTTCTTCTCAACACGGAAACACTCAGCACGGAGGTACCGCCGACTGCGTTCACCTAGGCGACGACTACGACACGGTCGTTCCTCTGAATCACTGTCCAGCTCCGAGAACTCCATCAGCTCATCCTCCTCAAAAGAGTTGTAGTGACGGGTCTGTTTCCTGACCCGAGGCGTGTCAATCACCAGGGACTCCTGCATCAGGGAGTATAAAGAACAGTTGTTATCCTCGAGGAGAGGAGAGGAGAGGAGAGGGATACCCCTCTCAATTCTGCTCCCTCAGTGTTTCCAACACAGACTTTACATGGGCACGCTGCCCATGAGCTGTATATTAATGACTGCCAAAGTGTTTCTGGTAAACCTTTATATTTATTTTTTATTTATTTATTTTGATGTCTGTGCGAATGGTGCCATCACTGGACGATTAACCAATGGACAATCTCTCCTTCTCTACCCCTACGGTACCACTTTAGAATACGTGTTCTCATATGTGCCGCTCTGGCACCAAAATGAAGCACCTAAATTTGCATTGTGATCCAGTCCAGTAGATACTGATGGCACATTAACACACAGCCATGCCACACCTTTGTCTCCTTGTCTGTCACTTTCTCTTCTTCTTTGTTTCAATTCTTAAACCTGTTCCCCTTTTCGTATTTGTGTACCTTCTCAGATTTGGAGTCGATCTCCACCTCGGCGATCTTGGCCCATTTCTGCCAGAAGTTGGGGTCATCCAAAGAAATGTCTGTTCTGTTACCTGATGAGATGAAACTGGCCTGAGGAAAGAAAAGCAGGAAATGGTTGAAAAAAAGATTCCTGTTGACTGATGTGTTCAGGACTTCCTCCCAAAACACCACTTGAATTGAAGGCAAATATTTCCAGTCCAAGTTGGGGCCTTTTCTGAGTTCTGGGCTCCAGTACCTTAGCAAACGTGGAGCCTTTCCCCTCAGACTGGATAGTGATGGTCTGAGTTCGTCTCTGAAGAATCTGATCAATGTCTTCCTCGCAGAACTTGGAGCCCTCATCTTCTTCGTCCATCAGTGCTCCATATGCCCCTTTCTTCAACAGATCCTCCACCTCCAGCTTCGAAAGCTGCTGCACCTTGAGAAAAGTCAAACACGTTTAGGGTCCATGCTCTTTGTTTTACTAATCCACATACAAGTACAGCATACAACATTTACAGCCAAAAGACAATATAATCAGTTGGCAACACAGCTTTCCATCTATTGAGCACATGTCTCTGGGGACAACGATGCTAATCACCACATATAATTTTATCTAACAAAAATGTAATTGCTCACCCCGTTAAGGCTTCCTTTACGGTTGATGTCTTGGAGAACAGCTTTATCCAAACCAAGCTTCAGACTGGCCTTGTCAAACATTTCTCTCTCGTACGAGTTCCTGGTGATTAGTCTGTAGACCTTCACCGCTTTGCTCTGACCAATCCGGTGGCAGCGTGCCTGGGCCTGGAACAGGGAGGGACAGGACAAAGGCACAGATTACATTTTTGACTGTGACTGTTCCTGCCACTATACAGAATTAAAGACCGACCACGCCCCCTAGCTGCTCTGCACTCTCCCCCCCTCCTCTCTCTCAGTCAGGGCTGAGCCCACTTCTTTATATTGGAGTGGAGTTATCTGCAGAAGAGGGGGTTTAGTTAGACTTGCAGACTACACTTTTCTGCTGTTGGAAGTTTAGATTTGTGTTTTATTGGATTTATACTTTGGAATTACTTAAGGTTATTTTCATTGTCACTGGAATTATGTTGTTTAACGTGTAGTTCCTCAGTCTTGTAGTCTTCTGCAACAGTTTTTCGTTCTTCATGTTCGTTGAAACTAGCCGAGGAACTGCTTTTTTTAGTACAGTATTTTGGATTTGGTGTTTTTAACCTGCCTGCACATGTTATTTTGTATTCCTCTTATTCATTGTGTTGAATATAAATGAAAATTTTGTTTTTTTATCTTCTCAGTTGCCCTGGTTTGGGTCCTCCATTTGTTTTGACTTGGAACACAGTTATTATATATTTTTTTAAATGTTATCCTATATATAAAAAAAAGATGAAATCTTTGTCAGAAAAGAAAAGCAAGAATTGTGCATAATTATCTTGTTTAGTCAGTGACGAATAAGACTTATTAGGCTGCACATCTAACAACAAGTAATTCAGCTTTCAAAATTAAGAAATTCAAAGTTTACTTGATAAATGCCAAAACAGTAAAACATGCATTTCATCAGTATCCATATATGTGTTTACTTGCACTGCCACAACAAAGCTCTTTGCCCACCTGCAGGTCATTTTGAGGGTTCCAGTCTGAGTCGAAGATGATGCAGGTGTCGGCAGCAGTCAGGTTGATTCCCAGCCCCCCAGCTCTGGTGCACAGCAGGAAAACAAAACGGTCCGAGTCCGGCTTGCAGAACCTGTCGATGGCTGCTTGTCGCAGGTTCCCTCGTACACGGCCGTCGATGCGCTCATATGTGTAGCTGGACAAAACAAAAATATAGTAAAGAAAAAATGCATCTATTCACATTTCTTTATCCTCCCTGCCAACCTCTGCATCACACTCTTTGTCCACCTCTGCCAGATCTTCATTTCCAGCTTTTACTTCCCACTTTCCACATGTCCTTTGTTAGTTCCTTCATTTCTACCATCTCGTTTAATCATATGTCTTCCTCCTCACCGTCTCTGGATGAGGTAGTCCTCCAAGATGTCCAGACAGCGGACCATCTGGGAGAAGACGAGGACTTTGTGTCCCCCAGACAGCAGTTTGGGCAGCAGCTTGTCGATCAGCACCAGTTTACCGGCTGCCTGGATCATGGCCTGCAGCTGGAAGTCCGGTGCATCCAGACTGTGGTACTTCCTGAAACTTTCCAAAATCTTTTCTTCGGCTCCTGAAAAAAAGACAATAAAGGAGGGTGAAGATTTGATGGAGAGGATTAGGGCTGGGCAATAAGTCATATCTCGATATTTTTTAGCTGAATGGCGATACTCGACATATATCTCGAAATTTTTTCTGTGATGTAATTAGGGTTTCCCCCAAAGCATTATAGCATATTAGATAATATGTTTTCCAGAGGCAAACCCTTTAAAAAAATAAACAAACAGTCCGTTATAAGTTTAAGGTACATGCTAAATGTCAGAGGTCACTGAAATAAAAATGGTCCTTGAAAAAAATAAACAAATCTCTTTCCTGTACGACAATAATATACATTAATTAATTCAAAAATACAATACTGTTACAATTTTAACAGAAATAAAAATGATAATGATAATTAAATAATGTCTTATATTTTATTATATGTCCAAAGGTGACTGACAGTCATGGAAAATATGTCAAAACTCTATAGTGTGTGAAGAACCAGCTAGTTCCCGCCTCCTCAGCACGAGGTGAACGATAAATCAAACACACCAAGAGAGGCGGGACTTAAGGCAGAATCATACCAATCATAAGCCGGTCACACTCAAAGCCGGTGTCATGTTTGAGGCAACAACAAGAGAGGGAGGAGGAGAGGAGGCAGCCGAAGCGAGCGCAGAAACGGAGCGGCCAAAGAAACAGAGCGACTGCAGTGAGGCGTTTGTACAAAACTGCGTTAAAACTGCAAAAAAAGCACATCCCACACAGGTGCAACGCCCCGGTGTGTGCGTCTGTGTGTGTGTGTGCGTGTGCGTGTGTGTGAGTGAAAGGACGCAGGGAGAGGGAGAGGAGAAATAGGTGTGAACTTGCTGCCCATGTATTGTCATTTTAACGCAAAATGAACTATATCGATACAATCGATATTGTCCCATGTTATATCTCGTTTAGAAATATATCGATATATATCAAAATATCAAGATATCGCCCAGCCTGTGAGAGGATTATAACCCACAGTAATCCTGTGTATTTTAGCTCCTTGTGTGACCACGTCATTGTTCTCACCTGTGATAAGGTAAGGGTGGTTGCAGCACTTGCGGAGCTCCATCATGGTGTTGATGAGGTTGGGCATATTGTGTTGGTTTGCTCCTTTGGACAGAAAGGAGAAGTTCTTCTCCAGGATGGCTCGGTAATATTTCTTTTGAATGTTGGTCAGCTCCACCTACATGAACACAAACAAAAAGACAGAAAAATGTCCACATTTTAGTATCCAGGATGGCTTTAAATTATAGCTGCTGTTGTCATGCCATGTTTTTCCTCCACCTAGTGCTGATTGATTGATTGTGATTGAGATAAAACATCTAATCATTTGTATAATTGCTAGTTATCCTGTTCAGTAACCTAAACAAAGAAAGACACAATGGACGCGAACATTTCCCACAGTGTGATGCTGATACTTCAATATTTAAGCTAATTTTTATTATCAAATATAGTTCATAAAGACTCATGTTTGGCAGCCCATGGCCAAGAGGAAAGCAATTGGGCTTGTAACCAGAGAGTTGCCAGTTCAAATCCCAGGGCAGGTCACGGTCTGAGTGCCCCCGAGCAAGGCACCCAATCCTCAATTGCTCCCCAGGCACAAACAAGTGCTGGCCCATGCGCCTGTGCCCAGCTTGTGTGTGTGTGTGTGTGTGTGTGTGTGCGTGTGTGTGCGTGTGCGTGTGTGTATTAAGGATGGTTTAAATGCAGAGGTCAAATTCACTATCACTAATTGGTTTATGTGTTATAAACAATTCTCATTGGACACATTAATGACAGAGCTGAATCATTTAAATGAACAAAAAGTTGTAAATTGGATAAAATATCTTCATAATATACAAAGAGCTTAAATACAAAAGACATAAACTGAATGAGAATGCAGCAGTAATGTTATTTTTTTTTTTTAACTCTACCTCTATAATGGTTTCTTCTTTTGGTGCCAGATTTTTTTCTACATCATCTTTCAGTCTTCTCAGCATCATGGGCTTCAAAATGGCCTGAAGCTTTTTCACCTGAGGGAGAGGAGAGAAGAGGGGAGGGAAGGGGTAAATGTGACCATGAAAGCACATTTGGTCACATTTGTAAATTCCTTTCTCTAATGTCAACACTAAATATATATTTGCTAAAACACAGAGATGAAATAAAACACAGCTGCAGCAACAAGGCACTGCTAGAAAACGAAGGGGATGGGATGTATTCAATACAAACACTACCAACTTCCTACAGCTGCCTTTCTAAGTACAACAGACTTAAAAAGGGACGTTTAAAAACAGTAATAAAGAAGAACTAGATACATAATTTATTATTTCGGTTTCATTTTCCTTGGATATAACCACTCACTTCATTAGTCACAATGCAACCAGTAACAAGCAATTCATGGCATGTAACATCTACTTTATATGCATACATACCTGTTCCTCTGTTTTCAGATCTCCAAACTCTTCCAGGAAGCTGCTTTCTGAAGGAAACTGCTGTGGCTCCAAGAAGTTCAACAGACTAAACAACTCTTCCACAGAATTCTGCAGAGGGGTTCCTGTTAGCAGAACCTTGTGTTCCTGTGAGAAACATTAATATACAAATATGAGTTAAGAGTTCTTTTTTTATTCACAAGTATTCTAAAAATGTCCATCACTCCACACAAATCTGTCTACAGCAAGACACCTGTCATACATGTCATGATTTGTTGGCAGAGTAGATCAGACCCTAGAGCTTTGATATCAAGCATGAAGAGACACAAAGACTGACCAGATTCATGAGTTTGAGTCCCTCCAGTAGTTTGCAGTTCCTGTTCTTCAGACGGTGAGCTTCATCGATCACCACACAGCGCCAGTGCAGCTTCCTCAGCTCTGGACAGTCGGCCATGATCATCTCAAAAGTGGTGATCAACCCTTGAAACTTCAGTACACCGGGGATGGTGTTACCCTGAGGGCAAGAGGAAATGAAATTTTAAATAATTGTACTAGAAAGTAAAGAGTAGCTGCACAACTGTCTTCAATTTAATTACAACTCCTGAGCCCAGGTTATTATACTTATACAACTTATTATGTACAGCTGCATTCTACTGTAATGGTAACTACATTTAAGTTTAGAAACTTTAAATATATATAGGTTACACACAGTCCACTTACCTAGGTTCAATTCTTTTTTTCTAAAACTGTTTATACATAACTTTAACACAGTTCATTTTAGTGCAATTACTTTGCTAATACTATTTATATGCTGTATATTGGTACTTATGTATTCAGTTCTTGGATATTTGATACAGAAATAAATATTGTATTGTATATAATCTTTTTTTATATTGTTAATGTAGTATGTGAATCTTAGTATAGGCTGTGAATCTGTTGTTTTCTGTTCTTGGTTGGAGTAGCTGTAACAAAAGCAATTTTTCCCCAGTGATCGATGAAATATTCCTGATTCTGAAAACATCCAAGACTAGATATGTACTTGGTACAATGGTAGCAACAGAGTAACCAGATTTCCTTTTAAAGAGGCCACAGCCGAATGCCAGCACTTTGAAGGATGTACTTCACTTCTTTGTATTGTGAGGACATCACACAGCTGACACTGATTCACTGAGTGAGGGATGAGCGGCGAACACTACCTGCGCGTCCCTGTGAAACATCTCGTACTGTTGGATCATCTGTCGGCTGATCTGAGAGCCATGATACACGATGACGTTCATGTGCGTCCATGTGCGAAACTCCCTCTCCCAGTTGGTGATGGTGGACAGTGGGGCTATGATGAGGAAGGGGCCGCGGATCCCCATGCTGAAGATCTCATACAGAAAGGTGATGGACTGGATGGTCTTTCCCAAACCCATTTCATCTGCCAGGATACAGTTTTTCCTTGGTAGAAAAAAAGACAGCATAAGAGAGAGAAAGAGGGGCTCAATAACACATTACAATATTGTGTTAACTGGTGGGGTTACTGTGAATTATGGGTAAAAATCAGTTAAAGCATATATAAAGCATATGTATTGACATATTGTCCACTTAAATCCAGATTATCGATTATTATTGATTATTCACCTGTTATACCAGTTGAACAATAACCAGTTCATTCCCTCTAACTGGTATTCTCTGAGCTGGTTTCCGTTCCTGTAATCTCTGGAGTCCTCCAACTTCTTCCACTTTTCTGGTGGAGGCCTCTCCTGTAACATGAGCACATAAACATTGTTCGTATCCACTGACTCGTTATGTCATGACTTCACCATTTCAGTGAAAATACGATTATTACCAACCCCCTAACCAGTTTATTTGAGGTGCTGAAAGTGTGACATTAAACATAAAATGTAAATTATGCTGCCAATAAATAATCTAGAGGTGAGGTCAGTGTTGAAATGATAAAGGCAAAAGAGAGGGAATGGTTTGTTTGGGTCTCTCTCCTATAGATTAAGGAGGCTGTTGTATTCAACATCCAGCAGATAAAATCATCAGCGAACATCTCTGATCTGCTCATATTAAAACGGCCTTGTTTTTGTCTGTGCTTCAAAGGGACACCCGTGCTGAGCAATTAGGCAAAGATGTGCAGACGAGAGTGGGTTAAAGGGCAACAGATGTTTTACACGTACTTGCTAGTGAAGGTTTTCAAAACCTTTGTGTCACAAAAAACAACAGTACCAGCTTGAGAAGAAAGTAAACCTCAGAGTGCTGATTTGTGTTTGCACTCATTAACACTAAAAACAGAAACAAGGCCAAGAATTTGAATTTAAGAAGAAATTACTGTGGAGACGTGGGAAGCAAAGATTTTCCTGCAGCATAAAACCATTATTGTGTTGTGTTGTCTTTTTGTTTTCTTTGCTTCTCTAACCAAATCAATCTGTCAGTGTATTCTTTGAGTATTATGTTATCTTTGGTATATCATATCAGCTAGTTGAAGATATCTGTCCTGTTCATCACATCTCTCAATAATTTAAAATATACCATACTCACAGTCAGATTTTGGGTAATATTAACATGATGTGACACCGTGGTATTGTTTATGCTTTATCGTAATAATAGCAATCACAAAAAAAAAACAAATATCATCAAAAAGGTTATAATATAGCAGTTTAATGGATCTGTAAATGGGGCTTTTTCTTGGAGACAAAAACAGTGTGTTTTTTTCCGTCTCTTTTCTCTATTATGTCAAAGTGTTGCATCAAACTCAACACTTATTCCTCTCCCTTCTGTAATCGTCTTTTGTTATGGTTCTACTCACAATGTGTCTCAGGTCTGCCGGCAGTTTCTGGATCTCCTCAAACTCTTTAACCTTCTCTGGGTCCAGATCCTCCTGCAGCTCCCACGTCGCCTCCTCGTATGAGAGACTGCACCATTTAACGAGGTAATGGGTCACCTCCTATAAGAACAGAAACAAAAACAGGTAGTGTGTCTACTTTTAAAATAGATCACTGTTGCTGCATGCACAGCTGCGTCCACACTACTCTGGAGACAAAAAATGAAAACACTGCTGGTTTATTTAAGGTCTGGATGGGCAGAGATTGGCCTTGTATCACAACAACATTTTTAAAATTAAAAATAATGAGTGTGGGCATAGCCTGTCTTTGCCACGATACGGAGGACCATCAGAAATATTTCATTTCATACCACTGCTGCAGACAGTGCGTCTATGTTCAATCATTACGTACCTCTCCTGTCTCCGTATCTGTGGTAACGGCCACCTCCAGCACTCTGTCCACCTCTATATAGTCTGGATTAAATATATCTTCATCAGGCTGGAAAGGGGAACACAAAGAGACGATAAGAGATTATATTATTTTCATAAAGCAACAGCCTGAAAAATGTCAATAGAAAGTCTTTATTGTTATTGTACAGCGCAAGAAAATTGGAAGTGCTTTTTTCTGAAAATCAGTGAAAGCTCCACTGCGGAACCTCTATCGCTCCCTGAGGACTTGCCTGAGTAATTACCAAAATAGTGTGGTCTATATGACCTATTTCTGTCTCTCCCGCCGTCCCTCTCTCATGCATACACACACCCACAGAAGAGCAAGAAGCAGTGCTGTCTTCTGATGTTTATTTGAACAGTGTTTATCTATTATAAACATAGCGTTACTACTTACAAACACAAACTTCACATTGACATTATTGCACAGATTGGATGCTGGATTTTCTAAAACATATGAATGCATTGCATCTGTCTTATTTATGAATTGGTGGAGGATAAAGTTCAATGTTACGCAAAGCCATGCGTCTGTAGACAAGATTTGATTGATAATGTGCTAACACAAACTAATTCTGAATCCTGCTGATTACGATTCACCCCTTAGTCCTTTTTATTTCTCATGAAAACCTTTGACTGATGCCACAAATTAATTGCAACAACGTATGCTGCCTTGACGTTTGAGTTATTCAGTAAATTATGCTTCTATGTTGAGGAGTTGCCAGGTTACAGTTAACCTGCTGACCTCTTTGACACGTTTAGCTCTTTGCTGAGACCCTGGATGAACGTGCTGTGAATAATCAGGTACTGTGACCTTTTCAATGCACAACTGAAGTCATCAGGTTTACATCTTTATAATTGCTTTGTGATGCAGACTAATGGCTTTGATAATGATTTAGCACGATAATAAAACATGAATTTTGGTCATCTAGCCACACTGGGAAATGAGGATGATGGTGATGGTTACCTCTGTGAACAGGTGTTTCATCTGAGCCTGTTTGGTCCTGAAGCGTTTGATCTTCTGGTGGATTCTGGGATCCTTCTCAAGCTCCTCCAGAGTGGCCCATTTGCAGTGAAGGTAGGAACTACAAAACAACAGACAAGACGAAAATGAACAAACTGATGTAATATAATGTATGTTGTAAATATTTTAGCATATAATGAACAATAACCAGTCCTATTGTGGGCACTAAAATTTAGCTTCAAAATTCCAGTTATGTTGTTGAGTAATGCAAGAGAAGTGCTTTTGCAGACCAGTATGATGTCACACTCATGTTCACCTTTTGGAAATGTTTTTTTTTTAGATTTATACAATGATCAAGATAATGTTTACGATAATGCACTGCATGAACATTTTTTGTAGGCACTAAATTGATTGAAAAATGTGAAGTGGCATTTAGAATAAGTGCTTGAAAATTAAAATACAATAAAAATGCAGTGGAGAGATGATTGAACAACTTAATTAATGAACACGGTCGTTCTGATAAGGTGTACATGAGGTCAGAAAGAAGTTTGGGATCAGAGAACAGGCACAGCTTTACTTTTTAATGAGCATGAGCCATGATTCCTCCTCTGTACCCTCTACACTGTTCAGACAATCATATTTATCTTCATTTTCATCTTCATGTTTATGTTTATCTTCACTCTTACAGCAAGGGGACAAATAAAGAATTAGTAAAGACTTCTCTAATCATTAGTCCACGGGAATGCAGCACAAATGTTACTATGGCTACAGTTTGACACGCACAATTTAATCCATTAAACACAATCTATAAATGGACACATTTACAGTAAATGTTGCTGCAGTGAACAAGGTGGTAGTCAGTGTGCTGCAGATATACTCTCTTTACATCTACTTCTACATCTGACAGTAGGGATGCACGAAATTGCACTTTTTGCCGATATTCAATGTGGCAAGAATTCGGGGGTGCTTGGGCCGATAACCGATACCAATACCGATATCCATATGTTATTACCTGCGTTTCGTACTTAAGTTGCAGCAGATGTAGATACACATTTTCTTCCTTGTGTAAAATAAATAAATATGAAAAAGTAAAAGAGGAAGCAGGCATGGATGTCGAGGACATAGCTGTCATTATCATTTTGGGGGACCTTGGCGTACTTGCTGATAGTCCTATAATTAATTTTAAAGCCAATAGCTGGCGATATCGTTATTGCGCCGATAATATCGTGCATCCCTATCTGACAGTGTATGATGTATAGTCAGGATTTTTACACTTCAGATATACTTTACTGTCGCTCTTTGATTTGTGAATAATACATTGCATATACAAATGTACAGCATTCACTGTATGATTTTCAGTTTCAATTAAAGGCAGACAAAAATCTGCTACGTCTTATTATTCACCCTTGAGAATAAATTCCAATCATAAGAACGACTGGACGACTGCGTAGGACCACTCTTAAACACGGAAAAAGCCGGAAAACAAATATGATGCTCTCCAGAGAACGCCAGACCAAGCTCCGCAAGCCGAGTCTCAGTTAGATGAACAAAAACTCTCTCCCACAACAGCTACGTACTGCTGAGAAGCACTTAACTGACTATGGAGACTAGACCACAGCTGAAAAACAGTCCATGTGTGCAAATGTCAACCTCTCTGGGAGAAATCAATGTCATATAATAATAATAACTATCAACTCAAAAAAGTTAAAGCTCTCCTGATATGTGCTCATTACTCACGAGAGTGATTTGATGCTTGACAAGTCATAATTATTAAAAACAATGTCTTTGACCATATCAGCATTTATGGTCAGATCAGTTTGGTCAGATGTTAGTTTATAGACGCTAGCTTTTAAAGCTAGGACACACCAAAGAAACTTTGTAATGAAGGCAAACCACAGTATCAGATCACATCACCACTGTGTCGGCCCGTTTCAGTCAAAAAACTGTTGTAACTCTCCAGATCAGCAGATGACAGCAGTCTGGAAACTGCAAGAAACCGGAAGGCCCACAACACGCACACAAAATAACGCCCAGGGAATACGGCTTGAATCATGAGAATGCCAGATTAGATGAAGGAGGAAAATAAAAGAGGAGAAGAGGCTTCCTGGGGTGATTGATGAGAAAAGAGAACAGCTTTGCGTGTTTACTTTTATAAAGCCAATCAGAGTCATTTATTTTCCACCTGACAGTGATGCAACACTGTATCTGCAATGTCATGCCAACTGCACTCCATTTAAGCACATAGCCAGCAGAGTTAATGGTGATGCTGCTTTGCATTACACAGAGTATGCATGGACAGTGTACACAGTTTTTACTATCAAGCATAACGTTCACTTTCGTTCACTAGGCATGACAGGTCCCCAAAAACCACAAAACAGAGACAATTAAACACCCCACTTCAAAAAACAAAGCCATTGAAATGTCAGCTAAATCAAACTCCTAAAATATAAACTTCCAAAATATAAAATGTACAACTGAATGATGATGAAGAAACTCACAAATTTCTGTATTTGACGTAAAACTCCTCCGTCTCCTCCGCTTGGTCCTCTGACGATGGTGTCTAAAGAGAAACATTTAAAACAATAAATAAACAAAAGAGTGAACAAAAGCAAGAGATGTCAGAATAAAGCTCAAATAATTTTATGTGTTGTTGTAGTTTTAGCATTCATTGATTATCTATTTAAAACAGTCCCATTCATAATAACATCAGTTCACCTCTTTCTTTGCGGTTCTGACAGACAGGATTTTCTCAATGATGTTGGCCTCGTCTTCAGGTGGTTCCTTAGAGACAAAGGCACAGGGAAAATGTTCAGGCCTCAAGAGATGAAGGTCAGTTCACAGATTCAGCACATTCCACAGTTACAAACACTTGACACAAAAAGTTTCAGTAATTGCTAAATGTATCATTCACCGTCTCTCCACCCCGCTTGTACACTGCACTATTAACAGAGAGAAAGCCTCCCTCACAGACAGGGGACATCTCACACACAGACAAACAACTTTGATACTGTTCATATATCAGATGGGGGGGGTGTTGACTGAGGCAAGATGGACTACTAAAGTGAGTAAGCTAAGAAAAGGGAAGACAAACCAAAAACAAAGTGGGGATCTTTACCTCAGCCTGCCACGCCAGAGCAGTTGCATTGAGTGCTGAGATGCGACCGGCTCCAAGGACTGCGATGGTCTCTCCGTCATCGTCCACCACCTTAAAGTCCAAATCCTCATTATACTTCCTCCTCTTGACTTGTCGTCCTGACCGCCGCTTCTACAGATTTGAAGAAAGATGTTGAAGAGGGGAGATGGAGGGGAAAGTGAGATATGAGAAAATAAGGATGGTTTTAGAGTGATGGAGAAAAGATAAAAGGGAGTTAAAAGGATGATCCGGCGATGGAGAAATGGAGAATATAACACCATGAGATATTAGGGTGAAATAAGGGGAAGAAAGTGAGAAATAAGAGAGGGAAGAGAGAGAGGTGAGATGGAAGTAGGAAATGTAGAGGTAAAATGGTGAACGTGTGAAAGGAGAACAGTGGAAAGGAATGCATGACATAGGATGAGATCAAACAAGAGGAAGAGGAATAGAAGTAAACGAGGAATGAAGGCCAATAAAATTCTTAATTTGCTGCTACTAGTTAATGTCTCTAAAAAAAATAGGGAATCTGAACCATTTCAACAAAAGTCCTCATCTACTTATAGATTTTAACCCTGATTATTTAAAAAAATAATAATAATCTTTTTACCCACATGACCACTGATGTAAGTATCACAAATGTGTTGACTGCCAACTGCAGGAGGTCAATTAGAGCACCAAAGCACAGGAACATTTGTAATGTGTTTAATGTTCTTTGAGATAATAGGGGTCACAAGTCTCTGACCTCATTAATTTGGGCTTTGGGATGTGAGGTGTAACTGCCATCTTGAAGTGATTGATGTGAAAAGTAATCCCTAACACAACAGTTAATGTTATCATTCTCACTGCCTCTTTTCCTTTGGGAACTTGTCTAAGTTGTTTCTAACAATATACAGTACATCATCTTTAACTAAATGTCTAAGGCATAATAAAAAGCTACTGCTCGTAATAAAAAGTTACTGTCCCCTTACCGCAGTATCCAAAGGGTCCTGGCTGTCCTCACCCATGTTGAGGGTAGACATTGAGGTAGTGTCATCACTCTCCGCACCCTCCTGGACAGCCACTTCCTGGTTTCTCCTCTTCCCCTTCTTCTTCTTCTCCACTGGCGCTACACCAGGATCTCTACAAGAGATGGAGAATTCTGATGAGCAATTATCCATAACAGCATCTTCACTGGAAACCTGTCTCATCCCATTGGGATTTGCAGAGGTCCAGTTACAATAGTTAAGTCTGACTGAAATATTGCATCTTTAACAAATCTCTCCCTGGTAACATTATTTCCTGACTGGGAAAGGGAAGTCAACGAGAAAAATCAAGGTGTTTCATTGACTATACTGTGGTGACCTATATATTGGACTTCTATTATGTTGCTACTGAGAAAGCGACACTTACTGTCACCATTTTATTTAAACCTAGTTTTAATACTCAACTCTTCTGTCATTTACCTCATAAAATTGTTGCTTTCTTGCTTTCACTTCCTCTCTATTTTCCATATTATATTATCATGACCATGACTCTTTGATCGCAATCAGGCTCTGGAACTATCAGACTCTCAGCCTCAACATATCACACAAATGTCCTTGTATCCCTCTGGAATTTGTCCAGAGGGATCCTCACTCTTTAGTAATACAAGTACTTTATGGTGTGCTTGAGCAGAAAATAGAAATAATCACACATTCTCATACAGAGGTTGCGCAAGACTTTTTCGGAGTCTGTCATTTTGACTGACAGGGTCATAAAAATCCTGTCATAATCAATTTTTACCGGTCACTTTAAATGATAATAATGACATATTCAATTGCATTGTTCATATTGTAGTGGAATATGAACAGTTAACCTGTGGCCTAAACACAGTCTCACACCTTCCTCCTGGTCCACATGGACTTAAATCGTGTGCCTGCTTGCGCGTAGTTGCGCGTGGTAGGAAAACATGCGCTCCTTCTGCACCAGTGGATCAGCTGCACCGGTCACAGACGCGCTCCAAAGCCTCCTGTCCATAGCTCTTTAACACGCTGTCAGCACTACAAGGATAGCGAGATGCATTGAGTACGGTGTCCAGGTCAGAAATTATGCTCAGATTCTCCGATGGGAATCTTTATTTTGTCGCACAACATTTTTCTATCCGCCCTCCTCAGCCAGGAGAACTCCCGCTCCCACTGAACTCGCCTAACCTCCTTACTGCCGCTTCCTCGCTCCGCTGAGGCCAAGGGCTGAGTTTGTCCTTCATCTGCATATATCCCTCTTTTTTCACCTCTTTTATCAACATAGTTTTTAGGGGTGTGGATTGCAATCTGTCAAAATGACAGATGGCTCTCAGATTTTTCCGTCACCGTTTAAAAAAAACGGTCAATGACGGAAAATATTCGGTTAACGCGACCCCTGTTCTCATATCACTTTTTCTTTCTCTTATCATTAGTAACTCCCAAGTCCTATTGACCTACCTGGGTTTGCGGCCCCTCTGTTTTGGGGCTGAGGGGGCTGGAGTCTTACTGTTGGCCTGGCCATGATTCTTGGCCTGGGCACTCTGCGTCTGCACTGGGATCTTAGCATGAAGTCCTGGAGGAGGAGCTGCTGCTGGAGAAGATGGGAAGAGAAAAGAGTGACAAATAGAGAAAACATGGGTATGAGGGATGAGGGTATGAGGGAACCATTCAAACTCACATTCACTCCTGTGGTTAAATTTCGAAGAGGGCTCGCATCTTCAGACTGGCACTGGCGCAGTTTTTGATTCAAAATGAGTTTTCCCAGCCTTGAATGCTAATGAAACCAAACACCCACACACAAAACAAGCACACTTACTGAGTCTTAATTAAATCACATCATCATAAAAACTAATTTATCCTGACATGTCTGATCATGATTTAAAAACATTTAAGGATAGCACATGATCTGCATATTCCAATTGATGTTTAAATGTTTCAGAGTCTACAAGTTATGAGTCTACAGTTTTTACTCTACATCTCAAGTGTTTAGGTTTGTCCAAACACCAAATATATGCATGCAGATATTAGACAGAAAATACTAACATTTAAAAGAGAACTTCTCACTCATCAATAGTTAATCAACATGTTTGGCTATTAATTTTGGTGGACTGATAAATAATTAATCAAAGTAGTTGTAGCCACCCTTCCCTATAAAAAATGATTCCAACAGTTTTTCTCCAGTTCATTATAAATATATATTAGATAAAAGCTAAAAAAAAAAAAATAAAGTAATAACATGGATCTCATAAAAATCTCATGTAAAAGACCTGTAAAAAAATCTGTATAAATTAACATTTTCATCAGTTAAATTTTTTCTTTTGAAATTGATGATCAAAATAAAATGTCACAATTTCCCAATGAAGAGAAAAACGGTCAATTGTCCCATTTTATATTTTTCAGTGTGTTTGATACATTTATACATCAGTCAGGCTCTTCTTGAGGCTGATTTTTCAACACTAAAAAGAAATTCAAAAGTCCTCCCATCCGACACACAGACACACAAACTTCACTCAGATACATGACCATTAAAAACCATCATTAACACACACACAGACAGCATACTTTGATTTGTGGGTAGACGAGGTAGGACCTTGACCTTCGGTTTCCTTCCCCTTTTGCCAGGAACTTTAACGGGTACTTGAGCTGTTTCGGCGGCTGCAGACATTTTCCCAACTGCCACATTCTTCAGGCCTGCCCCGCTCTCTTTCCTGCCCTCCTTCTCTTTACTCCTGCGCTCCTTTCGCTCTTTGCTTGGCTTGGGCTCCTTGCTCTTCCTCAGTGTGACCACCGTTGCCTCCCTCTGATCCTTTCGTTTCTTTGGTTTGCTGCTCTCCCTTTCCTCCACCTCCACTCTCTCCCATTCTCTCTTGTCCTTTTTCTTTCGTTTCTTCTTCACCCTGCCCCCGCCTCCTCCATCGTCCTCCTCGCTCATGGAGGAGGGAGGCCTCGGGGCTCCTCCGGAGTGCTTAGTGGCGTGGGCCCCAGTGACCGTGCAGTGATTAGACACCGCCGTGCTGCCCACAGGGGTTATGAGGCGGAGCTGGTCCTTAGGGCCCAAGACCAGGTGTCCCCGTGGGATCGTAGGGACTGTAGTTTGTGCGTTGCTGTTTTGGTCCGAGGCAGAGGAGGAGGCCGCTGCAGCAGAGGCCAGAGGTGGCGTGTGCTTCAGGAGACCAGTGAACATCTAAAAATGTAAAGTTAGAAAATACACATTAAGTTTATCGCTATAAATTGTAATTTATGATTAACAGCTCTATTTGACTATTTTTCCATTAGCCACTGATCTTGTGTTTCACATTAAAAGCGTTTCAGCAGCTTTCCTGATTAGCTTTTAATGTGAGACATCGGCAGAGGGTGTTAGGTTTCAATGACAGATCTGTTACCAATGATTAAAACCAGCAAAAACAACTCGTAGAAACAACTAATGAACGCAGCATCTCAGTTAAAGAGAAAAACTATTTCACTGTTTATACCCCCACTTTACTTACACTGAGAAGCACTACACTGGAGAAAAGCTTCTGTTTGCGCTGCTGGAGGCACTTCTTCACTTGTCTTGGATAAAAGCCAAATGAGCCAAATGCTTGCACTGTTCCTTATTTTAATGCCATCTATTATGTAAAATGTACAGTTTTAATTGGAATCAAGTGTTAGGCATCGTTTAGTATTTATTTATTCAGGAAGTTTCTTGAGGTAAAAAATGTCTTTTACGAGGGAGAAGTACCGATAAATGTATTGTATTCTTTTTTATTTATTTTTAATTAAATGTTTTTCATAATTGAAAATTGCATAAATGGGTGACATGGCAAGTTATCATAGCGATGAACGCAGTTCATGCAGTTTCCTTGAGCTCTTGAGTTTTGTTTAGCTTCTTTCAGCTCATTCTTTTGGCTCAACTGTTCTGATTCAGTCTTATTATTCTCATTGACCTTGATTCAGCAGCAGCAGCAGAGGCTATCTACAGCCTATGTTCTCAAACTATAGTACTCACACCACCAGCGGTACGTGAACGCCCCCCAAGTGGTACTTATGGAAATATCAGAAATATATACGAGGGCTGTGAGTGGAGTGGACCAGAGGGATTTTGACTGGAGCGTGGAGCAGCAGCATGTGTGAGTAAGGGGAGGACGATGATGATGAAGGAGCAGCTGCACTCTCACGGCTACAAGTGGAACTGGAATCCTCGGGAAGACTGCCTCCACATCGATGTCCTCTCTGACCCACTTCTCAGCACCCATAAGTTAATGTATTTGTAGTCACCATCACAATATCAACACTGATCGTCACATTTATTTCTATTCTGGTTAAAACCTTCTTGTAATGCTAGCATTTCTCCTCCTTTTTCTATCTCTCTGTCTCTCACGCACACCCCCACCCCAACACTTTGACAGCAGACACATCTGCTCCATCAGACTTGTTAAAAACCTAATTTCGTTCTCGGGAACAAACGTGACGTTAGCGTGTATCTGAATACAGTGCGAGTGCAGCAAAATCGGATGTGATCGCAGGAGATGCATCTAGGACACAATTTGATTTGAATTTGTGCATTCCTGCTGTGAGATTAACTGAGCCCTTAAGTCCCATATTAATGATTTTATCTTGAGTGCACAAGTAAAAAGTGGGTTATTATTATCTGCGCACGAGATCCATTAGGGATCCCTCCTCTGTGCTTTGTTTCACCCTGTGAGGAAGAGTTGAAGTGTCAGTTACAGAGTGGCTCTGGCTAAAACGAGTTGACAATAATTTTAGGGCTGCAACAACTTATCCATTAATCAATTATGAATCAATTACTAAATTGATTCATTTGGCAACTATTTTGAATATAGGTCAATCAGTTTAAGGTTTCTCCTGATATTTTCTGGTTTATTTCCTTTAGCTAACAAAGGAATCACTGAAACTAACTCATTTTGGTTTGTGGACAAAACAAATGATCATTTATTTGACATTTTATGTATTTAATCGAGAAAATAAATGACAGATTACTGGATTATGAAAATAAGGTTGCAGCTCATAATAAATTATCCTATTCCATAGTCTATATATGAATTTGGTCTTATGTGTGCCACTGCATTTTAACATTGGTCAAAAGGACCTCAATATTTTCTCAGGTAAGTACTTCTAGACCACGGGTCTGGTGCTGTCACAGGGGATCAAATTGGGCTTAAGGGTTTAAGAGCATCTTGGAGAATTTAGAGGCTTATACTGTAAACCTGATGTTTCCTTCATTCTGGTTAGTTTAAGGCTAGAAAACAAAAGCAGAGATTAAATAGGCTGTGTATTGAGACTATTGGACAGATTGTCTAATATCTGCATTGGAGAAATTGTAATGTTGCTTTGTATCAGGGTCAAGAGGAGTCTGGTTAACATGTTCACCCCAGCAGATACTTAATATTTAGTGGGAAATCCTTTGCTGTGCATTGTGTTTTTTAAGATGTTTTATCATATCACTTGTGTTGAGGGAGATACTTTACAGCCCTCCTCTTGACTGTTCCACTTTTGTCATCGCTTATCTTAAAGTATTTCCAAACTGCTGACATAGTGACACATCCACTTATTGCCACACACCTGCTCAGCTCACTTATAAGAAGATATGTAATGTGGTTTCTGGTGCAGCAGTATGGGAGTAGTTTTATGAATACACAAGGGCAACATCAAACCCAACTGGTATTAATATCGGTGCATCCCTGCGTCTCAAGAAATCTCTTCATCCACTAACCAAAACGACTCCAAACGCTGTATTACATGCCATGCCTGTACGTGGCGCTGTAACACTGCTACACCAAAAATGCAGAAGAAAACACTGAACATGCATATTAAGCATGCACCCTGCAAGCATTTTGGTTATTGTTTCTTTTATTTATTTTATAATTGAATAAGTATACATTACAATGTATACAATCACAGAAACAGAGACGATAAGGCGATAATAAAGTGATTAGACCAAACAAAACACAAAAGGAGAATGAACGACGACAAAGATAGCGACAGTATGACATTATTGTTTTCCCAAAGTAGCGCAATGGTCGTCGACATGAAAATACAAGGGTGCTGTTTTGAGAATTTCCCACTGTGGGACCCGTTTTGAGAAATAGCTTTTCAGGGCTGCCAAAAAGCCATTTTTCATGTGGATAAAACACCAATGAGATAAAAGACTTGCTTTCATGTAGACAGCCCCTCAGACAGTCACCTCAATGTTTCCACCATCCTCCTGAACTATCCTCAAAACTGGTGAAAAACAGTATGCAGCCGCCATAACCATAACCCTCAACTCTTCCAGGACGCTTCAGCAGGTTTAACAGAGCCATTTTCATGTCCGCACCATTTCCAAGCCGACTAACTTGCAGCCGTACTGTGAAAGAGATGAGATGTTGATTTTCAGCATGGCTACATTGTGTCAGTGTAGTACATGGCCTAATAGTTCTATCTAGCAAAATAAAAAATGCAGAGACATGTCAATATCCACTGGTGACTTTATATCTGTGAGTTAAAGCTTACAACTCAGTGATGTTATATGTGGCTTTTGAATTATGTGTTTGTACTCCTCTGTATCCATCAAAGTACTGTCACCTTTAACGGTCGCACCTGCTAAAAATCAAAGTCAATTTCCATCACTTCCGTACATTTTTACAGCCATTTAAATTCACAGTAACAGCCTTTTGAATTCACAAGTTCAAGAACTGAAAGTCAGATCCAAGGCTCCCCACAGAGACCAGATTCACCCTGATGGCTGTGATGCTTCACTGCTGATTAAAGTCTCTTCAACTTCAACTGCAAATACATATACATGCAAAAAGAGTAGATTAAGCTAAAATTACATCATTTGTTATAAAAAGGTTTTTTAAACTAATGTCGCACTAATTGCACAAATATCCTTTCTAAGACAAAGCTTTCATTTCAAGTTGCTCATTACTCATGGGATTGCTGCAAACAAAGCTCAATGCCACATTTCTCAACAGCTGTCATAAATTTGAATTGCATAATTAAATTCAGGATAAAATAGACCAAAAATGTACAATGATTTCACATAGACACAATTCATATAGTTTAGATGTCTGACATGACAAGAGCTGCAATAGTATCCTCAGTCAATCCAAAAACACATGGGTACACATCAGGTACAGAGCTGCAGATTAAACTATGAGGTCTGACTGCAACTGTATGAGCGGGTGAGAGGGAACACACAAGCAATCCCAAGGTAAATAGTGCTGCACATAGCTGAACAATGAGGCAACAGAATAGGTAGGTTAGCAGGTAAGAAGCACGAAGTTAGACATCTCTTATGTTATAATGTGAAGTGTAAAAAATATTGGTTTATTATGAAACTGTGGACAAATAAGAATATAGCGGGCCTCAAGAGTCTAGATAATTGATGGGAACATAATTAATTCAGTTAGTTAATTCTGTTGCAGTTTTATGTGGAAGTTATTTGGTGTCCTTGGACATTGTATTGTATGTTTTTCCAAAGCTGAACTGTTTGAATTGAATGAAACAGAGCAGCAGCACTGACCAGGACGACAATAACAACAAACCACCTTATAGAATTCCATTCTATGATGTGAGATAGAACTCCACTCTATATGTGGTGAGAGTCTGCCTGACCATGGATATGAGAAAGAGTGTAAATGAATCATTCTTCGTGATGAATAATAATGTGTCACCTGATTGATCCCTGCAGGAAAAATTGTCTTCACTTAGCCAAACCACATGAAGGTCAGAGCAGAGGGTCTATTTAACATCACATGGAACTGGTGGGAAGAGAGTTTCTCGTTCGAGAACACATGAATGCAACCTCCTAACGTAAAACCCCAAGGCTCAGAGAAAACAAAATATTTTGTTCTGGTCTTGTTTTCAACTCTCTTGTTTCCCGTGCCTTCTTAAGCAAGAAATGCAAGGACTTTTAAAGGGCAACTGAAGGATCTAACAAAATGAAGTTACAATAATAATCATTTTTATAATCAAAACTATCCAAATGTACAGAAGCACAGTGACCATTACAGAAAGTGCAACTTGAATGTGTTATGCTTTGATGCAGACTGTGCACAGCAAAATTATACATTGTTGAGTCAGAGACGTGTTTAAAAGCTGAAGAGTGAGAAGACAAATGAGGGGAGGCATTAGGAGCTTATTTACAAATATAAAGTCACAAGAAATCTATCTATTAATGCAAGTAACTTTTGTCTGTCTGTCTGTCTGTCTTAATTGCATAACTGTCCAACAGGTCACTTGTTGGGCTTCAAACTGCTTCTGCCCCATTTCATAAAGCACAATGGGCACCCTGCCCAACCCCAACCCCCAGCTGCTCTCTGCAGCCTTACTTAATAACAGGCCAACACACTGTTAGACTAATTAGACTAATAGCGTTTCACTAATGAGCCACTAATATAAAAAAGTTTAAAAATGAAGCCAAGAAAAAGACAAGCATTTCTATTATTTATTGTTACTAATTTAACCAAGCATCGTTATTGACCTGTTCAACCATCTGTTGAGAGAAATGCATGAAATGAATTTGAAGCCCATGCACCGTATGAATGCTGCTGCAAACAGACCAGTGCGCAGGAGGAACTATGAAAACCACTAAACCTTAACATATGACATCTACCACAAAAGGGAAATAAAGCCCTTACAAACATTGAAAGAGTAACTGTCTGATGATCAGCCAAACTCTCAATATTTATAACTAAGCAATACTGGATGAGGAAATGTGCCTTCATACCTGATCTGAAGGTCGTGTCAAGGGTAGGAGAGTCAATAAGGTACTACAGAGGTGTGTGTGTGTGTGTGCGCGCACATGCGTGCATTCAGAATTGACTTTAGCTGCTAACAGACCGATGGCTACAAACAGAGTTGTCTCTCTGGTGTAAACCCAGCACTAGAAGCACTAAACCCACTTTACATAAAAGACTATGTTGCTGCTGTTTCAGGCTCATGCTCACCACTGACTCATATTTGTTTACCCACACTTCTTCTTGTCTATACAATGTTATGGGATAGATCCATCGTCTGCAGGATTAAATACCATGTTCACTGTCGGCTGCAGATACACCGTTCTAATTGATGAAAGAAAAGACTGAAGAGGAACACACATATGAACATGCAACACAATCCCTCAGCCATGTGTGTATTTTGTATTTCAACATTACAAGTCATAGTGTAGATTTTCTATGGTGTCTTCTTTGTTTTTTTGCTTCCATAAACCAGGCTGCACTAGATAGACTGGTAAATGGTCTGAAGGTTTGCAGTGCATTTAAAAAGCATTTAAAATCAGTTACAGGTAACATTTACATAAAGCTATAAAGTAAATAATGGTTAAAGTTTATTCTGTAAATTAAATGCTCCAGACGTCACATGACTCGGTTCATGTTGGCATGAAAAGCTCATTACAGCACAGTATGTAGTAAGTATACCAGTATGTTTTCATGCTGTAAGTGTTCATTGTGCACTTCAAATCCATGGAGATCAAGCAATATATCACAGAACCTGACAGACAGAATTCATCTGATCTTTACAATACCTCCGGGTGCTAATCAGGAGCATAAAAACTGCCGGAGTGAACATTATTCCAAACCTGCGGCATTACGACATCTTCAACTTTTCCTCATTCTACTCCAGAGAACACTCTGGAGCAGTTGGCGTCTAGATTCACAGCTTCCTGGTCGGCAGTTAAGGGGAAACTTAACTTACAAGGATCATGCCCCTGACATTGTCAAATAGAGCAAACGTTTTACTAACGTCATATTGTGTCAATATGCAATATAACTGCCCACCATGAAGCCGCAAATCTAGACGCAAACTTCAGCATTGTGATCACGACAGTACCTGATATGAAGGGATCACTCAACAAACAGAATCAGCTGCCTGTGGGTTCCCATCACTCCGTCGTCTACTCTCACTTTGAGGATGTTTTATAGCAGTGATCTACCCCTGCCATCCTTGAGATCTTTGGTAAACCAGTAAAATGCTCTCCAATTAGCCTGTCCCCAGCTGTTTCAGCATCCTGGTACACAACAGCTATCCACCATCTTCAATTTTCATGAATACACCGGGTGAATATATATGCTGCAAGTTATACATACAGTATCTGTGGATGTGAACACCGCC
Source organism: Solea solea (assembly GCF_958295425.1). NCBI lineage: Eukaryota > Metazoa > Chordata > Actinopteri > Pleuronectiformes > Soleidae > Solea > Solea solea. The sequence goes on along the minus strand of NC_081139.1, from coordinate 12,085,267 downwards.
GTTTCCTGTCAAAATGACATGCATTGCTTTGTTTGTGCGACGTCAGCTATCAGAGCTCTCGTGACTCATGCGCATGAAGAAAGCTGCAAAAAATACCTCTAAAGTGCATTTTAAAGCAACAGTCATCCTTGCTTTGCCTTCAAGTTAGTGTTTCAATCACAAAGCGTAGCGACTAGAACCAAACTACCAAACAGAATAACACAAATACTATGTGTACCATAACACCACTAATTGAAGCATAGGAAGAAGAGTCAAAATGCAGTCAGAGTCAATGTCTAATTAATACAAAAGACAATGGTATACAACTGGGGGGGGGGGGGGGGGGGGGGGGGGGGGGGGTTAAAAAAAACCAACATAAATTGATGAAGTGAGTCACTAAAAGGTACAGCTGGTGAAATATAACCCCATTAATACCAGTCAAAGGAGGAGGAAAGTCCCCAAATCATCTACTTGAGCAAATATTAATGGTATTTATTTCTACACCAATGTAAAATCCATATAAAAAATAGGTTTAAGTTATAACACATAACACACACTTTTCTACAAAGCTTTAGTCCTTCACAAATCGAATTTTAGCTGTGAACTTTCCTCCTGCAATAGTACAAAATGTGCCGCAGCTTTAATTATTAAATGCACATTAAATTCATGAATTAACAATAAGACAATGTGCTGCTGCTTGAATATAAACTTATTCCGTTGGTTCACAGCGGTACAGGTTCGTATGTGATGTTTCCATACTTATTTCATGACCAGTTTATTTTTGCTCTTGTCAGAAGAAGGGATTGTGATTCCAAAAAATGAGCCTGTGGCATTACGAGGACTTTTAAAAGGTTAAGCTTTGAAAACGCAGCCCGTCAACAACACGGTTATGTCGAAGTCATTGATTCCACACAATGCACCTACACGTACATGTGGTTGACAGAGGTTGTCGTGAAAAATGACTGCATGGTTCCTATGACAGCAAAGCAGAGGGAGGGATAGATGGTCTAAAACTGGCTGATGAGCCTCACTGTATTTAGAAACCACAGAACAGGAATGCACATGTGCACTGTGAAGGGACGACCGTGTCGGGTCAGGCCAACGTGGAAAGGATTGAGTGATGTCTAGGCGTGTTGGTCCACAACGAACCATGTGTGTATTTTTGTCAGTGTAAAAAGGATAAGACAAAAACTGTGCATGTGCCATGTTGATATATAGCCAGGATATGTGAGAAGTGGAGCAGGTGCATGTGTCTCTTTGTAGCTGCTGCGTGGATGCGGTAAGAACGGGTACGACATGCCGTGTGCCGTGAGGCCAATGCAGACGCATTAACACACTCCGCTTCTCGCACAGGTATGAGGAATCAACTCAGTGCATCACTCAGTCACACACACACACTCATACATACAAACATAGGCACAAATAGCAAACTCAACAGTCTGACGGTTCGGGAATGGGGGGTATCACGGCCGTTGCCATGGAAACTGGCTCTCCGTGCTTAAACTGCAGGGAGCGGGGAGGCGGACGTAAACACACTGTCACCATGGTAACCCCTTCATTGCCAGCAGCTCCCAACTGTCGGTCTGTCGGTCTGTCTGTCTCATGGACATATTGGTTCCCTCTTTGTATCTGGTGTTAGACTGCATGTCAGAAACCTGTCCATCTATGTCCTGTCTCTGATGAGATGAGAGACTCAACAACAAGACACTGACGTATTTGAGGGTGCAATAACATCCATTTTCATCACCTGTGAAGTCACCGGTTGTCATGCTTTCCTTTATTCGGCCAAGCGACGTTAATACTAGAGTTTTTAACTCATCTGTGTTTTTTGTCTAAATTATTAGGCAAAAGTCAGATTCTTTGTGATAAAGAGAGACACTTCAAAACTGATCTGATTTCTAAATGTTTTTATTTATTTATTTATTTGTTGAATTTATTATTTATAGTTTATTCGGAAGGGACATTGCATGTTAATGAATATTGTGAATGTAAACACACCCGATTATAGCCAAAGGCTAGTTTTCCATCTGTTGTCCCCAAAGATGTGAACAGAGGCAAAATGCAGCTTTTCAAAGTCAAGTAAAATCATACATATACATTACATTTACTGCTTTGGAGGGGGTTACAACAAGGGTTGCAAATGTGATGCATCTTCCATAATTGATATTTTAACAGACTAATTAGAAATTATTGGTTAATCCCTAAGAATAAATGATACAATCAAACAGAACAGAATAATAGTGGTCTACAAGGAGTAGTCCCCCATATGTTCCTTCCTTCTTTGCTGCTTCACTTTAGCTCCATTCATAGTGAGGTCAAAGTTCAGGGTCAGATTGAGTGTCCTTGAAGCTGACAGGGACTTAATGTCTTGCTTAAGGACACTTAAGCAAGGATGCACTATTAAAATAAATTTAAAAATTACAGAAACAACAACTAAGACAATTTTCTTTAAAGCTAATTGAGATCTAGTGTGTTTGTCAAAACAGATTTTCTTTAAGTACAATCTCCAAAAATAAGGATTTTACATGAATGTTCTTGACTGTGGTTTTCCTCTCACTTTCTTTTGAGAAACAGATTTTAATCTGGCCATATATGTGTAACCACTGGAGATCAGAAGCTCTGAAAACATCAGTCTGGATCCTGCTGAGCCATAGAGGACAGTTTTCCCTAAGGAGAAGCACAGCATGAGCAGAGACTTATTACTTATCAGGTTTCCAGCAGGGCGATGGATTCTTACCCCAATCAGTTTTATTCTATACTCACACCTTGGGTTGCCAGTTGAAACTGAATAGCGAAAAACACAGGGTCAAGGCCTGGAAGCTGTTTAAGTGCAAGGAAAAATAAGATTCATATGTTTGCCTAGTTTTAACCAGGCCCAAAAAGATAAGTCCAGCTGGACTTAAAATTACCCCATTTCCTCCTGGGGTTAAGCGGGGAGACAACATTTGTTTTGTTTTCTTTTTCTGAATAACATATTTTTTTGTGCTTATTTTTTTTTACCATCAACAGTGTTTCTGTTTCATTGTGTACACCTTTTAAAACTCAGTGCGTGTTGTGTGTGACGAAGGGCATGGATGTTATCTGGGCCACTTGCACTGGAATGAGTAACGCAACAGAATCTCTACCCGCCAAGTAGGCCACATTTGCATGATGCCACAAACTTCACCTGACATGAAAAGCTGAAATAAAAAATGGTGGATCACTTGACTAACAGCAGTCGGCACCCATCTCTGTTAAATGTTCTTAAAAGAACTTGAGTCTTTCAGTGAGGGCTGGATTAAAAAAAATTATTGTTTGATGTTCAAATTCATTCTAACAGATTACAAATAATAAGTATTATAAATAATTTCAAAACATATTTTTGGGGAAAAAAGTGACAGTCATAAAAGGGGACATGCATTTGCTCCTAGTTCAAAACTCTATTGAGGCTTCTTCACTATATAGTCTCTGATTGAAGACAGCATGTTGTTTATTTCAGCCTATTTCACCATGCGGTGTGTGAATACTGTATTTCACAACATCTTCACTCACATGAGGGACCCTTGAGTTAGAATTTTTTTTTTTTTTTTTTTTTTTTTTTTACATGTTTCCAAAAGCTTATTTGAACTTTACGTGATCATAAAAAAAAAAACAAGTTTAAAAAAGAAAGAATGAAGGGAAGGAGCAGCGTTGGGCTCAGAAGAGACAAGTTTAGGTAAACTACTCACTAAATTGACCCACGAAGCTAAGTCAGGCACATTAATGCCGCTTCCAGTCATCTCCACAACAACAACAGAGCAACCACAGGCACGCACACACCAGCTTGTGCAGTTACTCTTTTGGAATTGGACAACCTAATGCAGTTAATGCCAAACATTAACCGTAACCAACCCCAATTCAAATCTTAGCCCTAAACTTGAACCAATGAGGTTTTACCTCGTTAGGACCATTTTGGTCTCCACCAGGACTACTAGCCCTGAAAACATATGTGTTTATGCCAGTAAAGGTCCAAAAGTGGTCCAAAAGTACACACACACACACGCGTAACAAACATGCATAGTTGATCCCTTACAGACCATCATCAACACACACGCATCTTCACGGCTCAATGAGCTTACATTCTCTGTTTGTGTGTCTCTCAGAGTGACACACAGACACACACACACACTGACAAAAAGCCTCCAGTGACGTGCTGCAGTGTAGCAGGCTCTGCCAGCCCAGTAAAGCCGACCTAACACAGCTGAGGCAGGCAGCCTATGAATCAATAATGCTGCCTCACAAACAAGCAATGTACGCACACACATCCACAGAGAGAGAGAGAGGGGGGGGGGGGGAGAGCATCTGTCTCTCTGTCACGAATATAGACCATGAGCACTGCAGTCTCATCAATGGTGCCTCCTTTCACTACGACAGCGAACGGAATTAGTGGACGGGCTAACACTGATGCTAGGCTAACACCCTTCCACCACTGCCTGCTGTCAAAGTGGATAGTTCAACATGTGGGTTTTTAAAGGTCTACTACATGGAGTTTTGTAGGAACAGAGCAGACAAAAACTGTGCATGTGCCATGTTGCCATGTGGTGCAGAGGTCTCAGACGTGGCTGGACAATAACAGCTTGACTTTCTGCAAAGCATAAATAAAGTCAAGGTTTTACTCAATGCAGAGTACTAATGTGATGCCATTGTTCCTTAACATCTGCCTTGTTGTGGGAGGTCTACTCGGGTCCACTCACCCAGCAGGTCCACTCACCCACCTAAGCAGCACACTGATAATGATTCAGTGCATCAAACTGGGGCGTCAGTAACTGTGAAAATCCTGTTAAGGAGGGACACAAACTGAATATAAATGAGTGATCAGTGCAGAAACTGGCTCAGACACTGACAGAGCAAAATAAACAGAGATGTTCTATGGTACAATCCAGAAGAGTTTTTGCTTGGATTTGTATTAAGAATCCCATTGTTAAATATGGTGATCCGCGTGATTAAGCAGCACAAAATTTTCCTATTTTTACCATCTCATAAAGCAACATGTAAACGTCTTTGACAAAGACGCTCATTATTTCCCCCTTTTACAACATCGTCATACTGATAAATTTTTACATAAATCTCACCAACCACTTCAAAGAAAACTAGAGCATTTGGTTCATATTGTAAAAAAAAATCTCCATACTTTTTATTGGATTGATGGATAGCTTCAAACTCATGATTTATGTCGCTAGTAGTGTGTCGGTGAAAGGAGGGCTGCCTTTTCACAGGCAGTCTCACCAGAACAACCTCACTAAAATCAACATGTTCTTTAATTCCAACACCTAAACCACTGCCATCATAGATCTGTTAACACCATAAGAGTATTTTGACAACATCTATCTTCTGCTGTCCTTCTTCCAGCATGATTCTCTAGAGAGTCCCCACCTGGCATCAGTTTCCCTGACATTTGTGAAGCAGCTGATTGCCAGATAACTCTGCCATTTGAAAAGGAAAATAGATCAGACATGCCTTCACCAAATCAGTAAAAAATCTCATCATTTCGACTCTTTGCAATTTACACAATGCATAAATCTCGGTGCAAGGTGCAAAAGGGTTGTATTTAGAGTCTGAATTACTCATACATGTGTTTTGGCCATAACATCAACTAAGCCAGTCAGAGTTTCGCTTGTCATTCCTTGTAAGAGTCAGGAGCACCTGTATCTGGCGCATTGCATGGTGGCGAATGCAGGAAACTGAAGAAGTGAGCAACTCTCTGCTGAGGAGAGGGATAAAAGCAAAATAAAATAAATCTGAGCCAAAAATCTGTGTTTTAAAAGAAAAGTTCTATGTGACCTTATCCCTAATGATTTAAATATTTCTTTTAAATTGCTTCAGTAAGAAAATGTTTTTATTTATTATGAGCGCCTGCAGCGCAAACATTCTATTACAGATTGTAGATTTACCATTTATGACTGATAAACATCTTCATTCTGTTGGCGAGTTAATCTCATCCAACCAAACGGTCTAGACCAGCACCAAATAATGACAATGATTCTGTTTTGCAGTAATGTCAGCGGTAGCACCCCGTCACTGCAGAGGCCTCGTGCTCTGCCGACAAACTGCTGTGTCACCTTGCACTTAGAAAAAAACTCTGACTCATCACTCTGCTCAGCTTAACTCATGAATATTACAAACAGCAAGCCATCATCCTAATGCAGTGTTGAATAAAACACCTCGAACAGAAATATTCGACAACAATACATGCATGAAGGTTGTAAGACACCTGAAAACTTAATGGAGGCGTTTTACATGGATAAACACACCCTCTGCTGACTCTGAGCGGGACATGACAGTGTGAAGCAAAGACTGGGAACTGCATAAGCAAGTAGGTCAGCACATAGGACTGAATATTATAAATGAAAAATGCAGTGAATAACTTTTATATATAAATTAATGTGCATAAGGCAGAAAACACAAAGAAGTGCCCAAAAAAGTGTTTCACAAATCAGTTTGATTGTATAAATGTTTTTTTTGTTTTTTTCAAATTGGGTAGAGGAAATTTGGGGGCGGTGCAGGATTACTAGGCATTAAGGCACCAGCAGTGTTTTGATAGTGTTTCTGAATTCCTTAAGGGAGCAACAGAACTTCCTGTCATCAAGTCTTCACATACCTGGATAGACTACAATTATGCGGTGGACGAAGACATGCAAGAGTAGTGTTACTGAGAGCGGTAGACCTGTCATCCAGTGCATCAAACGGTACAGTGGTGAGTGAGTAAACCACACTAAAACTAGCCAGGGCTTCTGAGAGCAGTGAGACAGACGAGGGTATCTGACAGTAAAGAGATAGACCTAGATTTCACTACACACAACATAGGCACTGAACTATCTCCAAACTACTTGGGTATTTTTCGGATCATGCACAGATATGATGAATAATTACAAAAGTACCCTACACAGTGGACGTGTGTAAAGCCATACATGCAAGATCTCAGAATTGTATTAACAGAGACAAGGGCATCTTAACAAGTAAACAGGTCTGTAGCTGGCTAAAGCGGGTCACCCAGAAAAAAATATTTCTATATCGTCATCACTGTGCACTGCAGCTGCTTTCAGACATACACAAAGGCCCAAGCATGTTCCAGCAATATTCCAGATGTGCTGCATGTGAGAACACAAATGTCAACAACTCTGCTACAGAGTGATTGTCCTGCTTCCTGTATGTGCAGTGCAGGCACCATGTCGAAAAGGTTCATGTCTAAAAATAGCTTACGAGAACCTCTTTTCTTAAGAATTTTTACAATCTTAAAAAAAATCATTCTGTGAAACTAAGAGTGTGTGCTAAAGCACCCAAGGACACAAAGATGATTTAAAGTGGAGTAGTTTCATAAAAACAGAAAAATAGGATTTGAGATGCAAGGAAAAGTGCATTATGGTGCTACATTTCACACGCACATCCACACTCAGTCAAGAGGTTGAGCTTCTTGCATTAGGACACTTCAACGCAATATTAATTTTCTATCCAGGTGTCATCATCAAGTCCCAGCAGGACCTAAGAGAATAATTGCAATACAATTTGAGAACTTTCAGCTGCCTGGAAGACTGTAGGGAATAAAGCCGTCTTCTTAGCAATTCAGGCATCATCTCTGTTTATGTTTGCTGAGAACTTAATTTCCATCAGACTCTTAAGCATGTGTGCGTCCTTTACTGCAAGAGCTTTTGTTAAGTAATGGCAAGGTAAAATCACCAACCCCATAGTGTCGCGTTAACGATTGTTGTAGTAAACAGGCTTATAAATCTTCACACGTTACGAAAACACACATAAAATCATGTTCTTGTGGTCTTTTTTCTTTAAATGACTTACTTTTGTGTGTCTGTGTTTGTGATTGTAAGGGAGAGAGACAATACCAACCTGCTGCTTGTCCTTTTTGTGTATTTTCATCTTCTATCCCTTCACTGCATCTGTTAACAGGAAAAGGACATAAATCATGTTACTTTCATGAATGTGCAAATCCTTCAATTTTCATAAATGGGCACAAAACAAACAACCAACTTCAAATATTTTTTTTCAGAAAACATCCTGGAGGAATCCAAGAGCAGCCACAGTCACCTGTTCTTAGTCACTGAGGCAGCAGTAAATCTAGTGGCGTATTGAAGGACACTAAAAACTGTTGCATAGACGGCAACAACTTGATTCAATGATCTGCCTCTCGAAGCCTCGGCCATTGAAGGGGCTTCAGTCTGGGAGACTGTTGTTAGTCTGAAGACAGTAGAGGTGATATACTATTCTACAATGTGCTAAAAAAAAGAGAAACACAAATACAAGGCCATTATTGTTACAAATGTGAGTGGAGATTTTTGTAGTTATACCTCGGTCTATGTGATTGGAAACAGATTTGCAAATGTGTAAACAAAAATCCAGTGCATTAAGAAGTGTTTAGAACTGGGTTTCCCTCAGTGTGTATGGGTCAGTGCAGATGGGAGAAAATTAAACAAAGCCAGAAAGCAAAATCAAGACTCAATGACTGGAATATTAATATGTGAACAGTGTGCTTGTCAATCACAACTAGTGCCGTGTGATTAAAGGCTGTACGATTTCATAATCACATGAAAGGCTGTGGTTTTTGCAATTGAACTTAAAAAAAAAATCAATGCAATCAAAAAAATCAATGCAATTGAATTGCAATTGAATCTAATTTGCAATTGAATTGCAATTGAATTTAAATAAACGTGCATGTGTGTCTGTGAACATGACTACCTCTCCTCTATTGTGTGGAGTCTACTGATATTTGACTATCCTGGTGTATGCAGCAGGTATGGTCATGTGACCACCTGGTCGTACAGGCCACTGTGACCAGTATGGATGCCGAACAAGAGGCTGAGACGGTGGCTAATAAAATACACAATGTCTGTTACATGGCGATACATTGGATTCAGCGGCGTTGAATAGAAATAAGCGCCGGGTAAAACTTGCAAAGTTAAAGTCACCACGTCCCGCGGCAACACGACCAATCTATACATCAACACTTGTGACAGCTCCAAGAAAAGTATGAAGAGTACATGCAAGTGAAAGCCCAGTAACGACAAAAAGGAAGAATTAAACAACAGCAAAGCACAATTACGGATACATTTGCAAGTGTCATGTCACACTATAAGACATCAAACAGAAATGACCAACTAAATAACAAATGACTTGACACGAGACACGGTGTCGATATATACAGTTAACACGGAGAGATCGGAAAAAGATCCACACACTGAACGGAGGGCATCGGCTAGAGCAGAGCCTTTTCTCTCACATTGCCGTCCCCGAGCTCTACAACAAACGCCGCAGTGACGTTCAAAGGGAAATGACTTAAGCCTGAATGTGCACTTAATTGAAGATGACTTCGAGCTTAAAACCCGCTGCTTACAAACACCTTACTTCCCCCAGGACCACAGAAAACATTGCATCGGGCATGCAGGAGGCTTTGGCAGCTCAAGACGTGTGTGAAGAGCATCAGGTTACCATTACTACAGACAACGCTAGTGACATTATCAAGGTGGTGCAGCCTAATAACTGGAAAAGATTGCACTGTTATGGCCATAGACTTCATCTTGCCATTGGTAAGTTAATTCTGTCCACACTACTGTGCCCATCTGCCACTATTCCTTATTTGTTCTGTTTTGTTATAACTATTATTATTAGACCTAATTGAAACAGCATTATCAGGCCTACATAGTCTCAAACAGCTATTTTGCTACTAATTCATTCAAAAGAAATCAGGTTTTAATTTGAACACTAATACGGAATTTGTTTACTAGATGATGAGTCAATGTCGGTCGATATAATTGACTCATGCAGGTCAGGGGGAATTCAAGTAGTCAGAAAATGCTCACAAATTCAAACTGTATTACCGTACAGAAACAACATGAAAAATGCAAAATGAAATAGAACTAACATATTTCAGGCATAAACAAACAAACATTATTTCTGTGCTTTCTACTTCCTTAAGGGCAAATTATTTCAGACACACTTCGACAAAAAGCATAAACACACACAAATTGGAAAACAACCTTCATTATTACTATTTAAGCTTCTCGGGCAGTTTCAGGTGACTCTGTGTGTTTCTTTAAACCTTTTTGAGGATAAGAGAAGGTCATGGGCATCTTTTTTTTTCCACTCTTCTCCTTCAGAGAATATGCTGTAAAAGATGAAGCTCATCACACAAGCAGGGCTATGGGGATATGCAGAAAGCTTGCGGGCCACTTCTCTCACAGCAGGAGGGAAAGAGAAGTCTGAGGGAGGCAAAGAGAGAGCTCAATCTTCCAGAGCATGCAATGGTGACAGGCTGCCAAACATGTTGGGGGTCAACACAGAAAATGATAGCAAGAGTTCTCAAAAGGTTCTCGCAACAGATCGCAAAGTGGAACAGCTACTACCTTCATGGCAAGACCTGGATGTCCTGGAAGCTGCAAACGAGGCCCTCAGCCCACTCCAAGACTATACCTGAAACCTGTTCTTCTGAACACCACAATATTGGTTGAAAAGGCAGAGGTCCGACCACATCACTGAAAGCAAAAATCCTGACCGACCTCAATGAAAAATATGAAGCCACACAGGGTCTGCTGCACATCACAACATTACGTGACCCCAGTTTCCGAACAAGACCGTAAAGGCATGAGTGATCTCTGAGGTTATCAGATAATGTTTTCTTTTATGCTGGCATGATATTTTTGGAATATACTGTCCAGTTCTATCATGTAGTATGACTGTTAAACTCTTTCTGAGACACTCCTTGAGTTTGATGTCTTTGAAAATGTGCTGTATGACTCAAAAAGGTATTATTATTATTATTATTATTATTATCATTATCATTATCATCATCACTATTATTAATAATAATAATAATGATCTTATTATTATTATTATTATTATTATTATTATTATTAATAATAATAATAATAACAATAATGTCATTATTATTACTATAGGAGATGGAAATTCACCTGCAGCAGAAGCCTGAAGTGCAACCCACCATAGAAAAGGAGGAGGATAGCCTGGATGTGGACAATCCACCTGCAGCTAAAGCCAGTTTCTTTCAGGACAGCACACACACACGCATGTGAACAACAGCATCAGCGTCAACTCAGTGAGAGTGGGAATCGCCAGAGACAACACGATACAATATTATCGTAATATTGAAGTCATTATACAATATAATCATAATACTGCAATATGCGTCTAAGTAAACTATATAAATAAACAAACAGATAAATAGATAACTGAATAAAATAATGATTTTATGCATTTATTCATTAAATATTTTATTTATTCATCCATTCATTCAAATTTTTCACAGATTTAATAGTAATAATGACCAGAGTTTACACATGAAAGGCAGAATGTCTCATGTAGAGTCATTCTGTAAAAAGCACCAATCAAGCTTAAACACACATATGATAATGAAAGTTAAACACATTTGTGATTTACCTCCCTCAGGGGTTTAAAGAGCCCAGATTCTAATATTAACTAGGTTTATTTACTTATACCTGACACTGGCAAGTGTCCAACCCAAACGTTATATTCATATTTCAGCTGCAGCGTGATTTTACTGTCAGATGAGCGAGTCTACCGCAGTGAAGAAAAGGATTAATGAACGTTTCTTCCAGCTTTCAACCTCGCTGTCTCTGCAACGCTGACGCCATTGACTTTATTACATAACCAAACACATCTAAAGACTAGATGGTGCAACTTCTGAAACAGGTCAGACAACAGCAAAACAAATGATTCCACAAAGTTACTCAAGCACCGGAACTTCTCATTAGCCCTCACCCCTCTCCCTTCAAAGCAAATACCACCAATGCCATGTCACATCGAAAAACATATTGAAGTGTTTCAGTACAAACACTAAAAGCCTAAAAGTTTATATCGAACATGCTTTTCTACAAAGCTTTACCATCAATACATATCAAACATACAGGAAGCTTAACTGAATGTTATCCAGTAACATGAAATGCTGCTTATATCATAATCACCTTTTTGGTCTAAAGAATGATCCAAAACAATGATATCCCGTTTTAAATTACATAAACAAAAAAGAATCACTCCTGAGAATCTGGAACAAAATGACTATACCAATTCATAATTTAATCCAACATTCATGGAACTTTTGCCACATTTGTTTGGCCTCAGCACAAATGACTCAGATTTGGATATAAACAGTTAAGCATTAAATGAAATATGTTTCGGAAATTAACCTTAGGTGCAGACCACCACTAAAGCCAAACAATTCTTCAATTGTTTGTCTGGCTCCTAAAATAGAAAACTACTAGGAAACAGGAAATACTCTGATTATCTGCACAGACTTTGAGAACAACATACTGCAAATACTAAATGTCTGATTTCTAATATCAAGATCCAAACGAAGAGAAAGGCTAAAACACTGAGGAATGTCCCACAACATGTGTCAACATTAAGGAAAGTGATTAAAAAAAAAACATCCTGGATCTAAAATTGTATTACTTCTCCAATTTACCCTGAATGATCCCTCTAGGTTTTGAGCAAACAGATTGAGCACTACTTATGTCATTCTGCAGGTAAACAAATAAACAGACAAACACAGGTGTTAACACAACCTCCCTGATAGAGGGGAATATGTTTGAGTTTAAATTAAAGTTCAAACCATTTTGAGTAATAAAACTAATATTAAATGTGTTAATAAGTTAAACAATAACTTTAACTACAACATCAACTGCTGTAGCCTAAAGGTACAGCAGTTGATGGTACATTACTTTCCCATTTTCCATCATTCATTAATCAATTATTTTACTTTGTCTTGCACCGTAAAGCTGAAGCTGACAGGTGATATTTATATATAGCCTCTCTTTACAAAAAGAGCAGGGGCTCATCCTATTTTGAACATGTTCAGCAGGATCGCCCTTCCACTGCTTAACACATGGACGATAAAATGGCATCTGTGTTACAATGCTCTGCAGCAGCAGGCACAGTCGGGCACTCCCACCACCTGTCTCACTCCACTACTCGGAATCACTGCAGCATCTGCACTTAAGTTTGGGCCAGACTCACAACTGCCACCTTCAAAATTGTGACAAACAACAAACAATGTATTCTGTGGATTTAACTGGAGCTGGAGGAAGTAGAATACAAGAGGATTAATAATGGGCCACAACTGTGCTGGAAAAAACAGAACAATTTAACTTTTTGTGAATTCACGGGCAGACATCAAGTCTAACACCAATCTTTGTTTTGTTTCTTTTACTTGTTACTGTTCTTTTGTGGCAGCAACACAACAATATCCATCAATCCATTTTCTACCACTTTATCCTCCACAGGAGGGTCACAGGGGGCTGCTGTGCACATCTCAGCTGACATAGGGCTATAGGCAGGGGTAAACCCTGGACAGTCTGCCAGTCCATCGCAGGGCCACATATAGAGTTAAACAACCATTCAACCATACACTCTCACACCTACAGTCAATTTAGAGTGTCCAGGCTTCAACAGTGCACCCAACCATAATGCAAATGTCCTTGATTTCCAAATTATTTCTGCATAATTTTTTTGTATCCATATTTAAAAAAGGGGGGCTGGCAAATAGTGTTGTTGGTCCAGCAGCCTTGAGCATTACAGTGAAAAAAAACACACTGCTGCACACCGGTCAGTCAACGGACTGACTGGAAGATCAAGCCTTCATTGCCAGGTTGACTGTCAGGTTACTCAATGTATAGTTGGACTGACAGCAGATCTCTGGGAAGTGAAGTGTAGAAACACCACAACAATAAACACACACTCTGCTGACAGAAGCAAGACGCTATGTTTGACAATTTAAGTGCTGTGGGGTGTGTAGGAACCTCCATATCTAAGAGGCCCAAAAATGCTGAAATGAGCTCACCCTGAGAGGCGGGCCTGTACATTGCGCCATGTGGAGCAATGAGGAGTAACAATGGACACAGTGGGAGAGCGAACCAGTATGAAAACAGGATAGTACAGTTTCAATTTCTCTCCAGTGCTGCAGGCACACTAAATGCAGGCACACTAAATGGCCAACTAGCATGGCTAGTTGGCACAGAAATCTGTGTAGTAGTGTGAGTAGTGTATACCGATTACCAACCCAACTTCAAACACATTTTGCACAACAGCCAATGAAAAAGAGTATGTGGGACACAGGAAATAGCACCAGGAGACGACAGGAAGTAGCAAGAACATCAAAACAGCAAAAGTGCAAACAACAGCGAGTCGTCCTTTGTCGCTCATGTTTATTTACCCTTTAAACGGTCACTCTCATCGCTCTCGTGAGTGTGATGTGTTCAGTCGGTTTGACAAATCATGCAGTCTGTGATCCCTCATTGAATGGGTGATCCCCAGTCTTTCAGTCGTCACAAAATCAGTAATGACTGTGAATGTTTTGTGGTGTGTGTCCCCAGAATTAGTATCAGTGATCTGTTTGAATGAAATGAACTGATATTCAACTAATAATCTATTGTATTTATTCCAGGGTCTTCAAAATTTCTTTCCTGTAACTGCTCGACATCCTGACAGACTATGCCATAGTTCATTGCTTAGAAAAACCCACTTCTATATCTTTGGTTTGACTGACATGTTGAGTATTTTGAGTCACAATATGTAAACAGTAAACTACTTCGGTTGTAAGTACAGACAGTGGTGTGCAGCTGTCGAGTGTTGTCGCCTCTTCCACATGTGGCTTAAGTCAATTTCAGGTGTGAAACATTCTCATCATATATTGTTAATGGAGTGGGCTGCAGCATAATTGGATGCTCATAATAATCCATAACACATTAGAGTGTTTAAGTGTGGATTGTCTGGAGCAGGGTGATATGTCGCATTAGTACTTTTTTAGACTTGAGATATAGTTAACTATGCAGTTTTGTCATGGCTGCCTCAAGTATCCAGCATCCTTGTGTTATCAGCTGTCCATGTCCAGTTTATATTTCTTATTACAATATAAATGTAAAAAACCTGCAGACTGCATAGAGGGGAGAAAGAGAGAGAACTGTACTCTAAATTCTGCATCATATGGACAAACAAAATAGAACAGCATTATCATACTTTTATTTTTTTTTTAAACATAATAGGACATAATAGAGCTTTATTAATCAATGTGTTTAATTGAAAACACACAGTTTAATAATCACACACATGCAGAGTTCAATAAAGTAAATAAAAAAAATAAAAGGATTACTTGAAAATATCAGAAATTACTGTTCAGTCCCTCTGGAATCTCAACCACAGCCAGTGACAACAGAGGCATTAAATAAACTTTTAAACATTAGTTTTAATAGTGTGGATCTTTTTCACTCGCAGATCTAATTGAGGATAAAACATTTTAACTTTACCGTCTCACTTAGCTGCACATCACCACCTCTTAACCTCAACTGTACAAAAATTTACAGAAGAGATGATTCAAACCTGCTTCACCCAAATGTACACACCTGCCCTGCACTCCTTTACATCAAATCAGATGAGAGCTTTTCTATATCTTAAAGCAGTCAGTGTGCATAACTCAATTATTTGGTTTCAGTGATTTCAGTTTTTAAATTTAAATATTTTGTGGTTTGTTTGTTCTAGTGCAGTAAACTGAATATATTTGGTTTGTGGCCAAAACAAGACATTGGAGATATCAAAATGTTGAGGTTTTGGTAACTTGATTAATATTTCTCACCCTTTTCTGACAAAAAAACAAACAGATTAATTGAAAATGACAATAATTTAAATAAGGGCTATACACCAATACATGAAAATGATGCAGTTCTAAACCTGACTTTAAATTCAGAGCTAAAATCTCAAACAAGTGTAACTGGGTCAAGTGTAACTGGACTTCAAGATGTTCACTACAAATGACTTGGGCTCGAAAAAAGTCTTCAATGAGAGCTTCTCAAATGTTAGTTGATTGATTTTAGTCAGAAAAAAAAAACAAGATTTCACATTGAGAACGAAAATAACCAAGATTCAGGTCTATTTATACATAAAGCACAGGATAACCCACATTTTCGAGAAATGTTATGTTATAAAATAAAATTAATCCTCTAGTTTATTTTCAGGAAATAAATAACCTACAGGATTTATTTTACTTAATAACCTCGGAAAGTGGGTGATGGAGCTGACTTTACTAAACAGCCAGACCCGTGTGTCTCAGTGGAGAGCGCTGTTCCCTTTTCAGTGACCTTATTCTTGCCACTCGACCACTTGCCATTACACAGGAGAGCAGAAAAACTTGAGAAACTGTTGCTGTTGCCTGTGAAACAACAAGAGATGGTTTATTTGAGAAGCAGAATCTTATTTGTTTGTGTCTGCTGATCTGCACACCAAAAAAGCAAGCATATCTTTAAAATAGAACACCGCTCCTCCTTGCTCCATCCCTGCTTCAGCTGTACAAAGCTCCAAGGGAACAAACAAAGGAGTGGACAGTGTCATCACAGGCAGCCTGACCCAGGTTACGGCGCAAACTCACACTCCGCTTTCTCAAAATGATCAGGTTAATCACTTTCAGCTGCAATTCCCTACCTCGGCAGCATCTCCTGTTTTCCCTCATGCAAAGCTTTAAACTGAACTTATTGGCACGCACATTGACCATTGTGCTACATTAAAAGTCATGACTAAGTTGCAAAGTTAATTATATTTTTGGAAGAACGCTTGCCACTTACACATAAACCATTTAGAGCTAACGTATATATATATTTTAAAATGTCTATAATTTTAAAAGGGTCAACTATGAAATATTTGTATTTCCCATGAGACTTTTTTCTACCCCAACTTAATTAATCATTCAGAAGTCTTAGAAAAAAATCCAAGTTTTCCCAGGGTGCGGTTTCCACATTTATTTTTGCAACACTTACAGACACAGACGAAAGGAAGTTGTGCCTGTGGCCTTTTACCCCTCGTCCAACTAATTTCTGTATATTACTAATCAAAGAAATATGCCGCATGTACATACATATGTTTAAGTGATACACAGTGTAAATATTGGATTAACGCAATTTAGTCACAATCCAACTTTCACTGATATTAGCCAATGTCAGAGAGCAACATGCACAGACTTAACCGCAAACACATTTCTACTCAATATTAACAGAGTATTTTGCTCCATTGCTGTGGATCCACTTTCGCTCTGTGCTCACTTGAATGCGCCCTATCACACTATGTTGTGTGCAGCTGTGCACAAGTGACATGCAACATCGTCTCTTCCACGCTTAAGTCAATGTACCTGTCACTCAGGCTCTGTTGGGAGTGAATGCTGTATGTGTCTGTG
Organism: Solea solea; assembly: GCF_958295425.1. NCBI lineage: Eukaryota > Metazoa > Chordata > Actinopteri > Pleuronectiformes > Soleidae > Solea > Solea solea. The sequence continues at coordinate 12,068,076 of NC_081139.1, read as the reverse complement.
GAGACTGAATTCATTTAAATTTTTTTTAATAGTCTGTTTAAAAATTGTTTATTTTGTATCCACAAGGATTACAAACTCCAAAAAAATATTTTAGTTGAGCTGTGCTTTGGTTATGGCTGCAGGAAATTTGCAAGGTGGCAACCAGAGTAAAGTGACACAGAAGAGGAGGAGTCCAACCAAGACTAAATGCATGTGCCTACAAAGAGGCACTGCATCGGTTGTAATGGATGTGGTTTGTGTATGACATGATACAATGAGAAAACCATACTTTGCTAATTGTTCTACAGACTGGTCCCCACAACAGGATCAAAACACACTAAACCTCTTTATCTACCAAGGCAAGAATCACGTCAAACATTCTGGAGAGGGAGAAACACTTAAGTACAATCTAGTGCTCAAAAGAAAGCACACACTCCTCGGCTAAAAGAGCCCCTTATCTGTGACAAAACAGAGCAAAGTGTGAATGAAATTAGATATCGGCTGTTACAACTTAACATTTAATAACACTTGGACCAACTTTTTACAGTCAAGAAATGTTTTAAGAGACAAGTAATGATAAGCAAATTTATAGGGATGTAAAACTACCTCAAAAAAGCTATGAAACATCACAGACTGGGTGAGAGCAACACTGAGAACTCTTTACAGTAATTCTCACTGCCAACTGGATTCTGTGATCACCTGATGACCAAGGAAAAGCATGTTGCTGCCCTAATTACCAATGCTAAGAGGGTAAAAATACTACAGTGAATTCAGGCAATTTAGGGCAATTGTTAAATGTTGTTTCAAAAATCACAAAAAATGTTAAAACATCAATACAGGCTTGACAAAAGAACCAAAGCACCAACCTGAGTTTCTGTTGAACAATATTGTATCCCTCTACTTTAGATGTACTGTAGTCCACATAAAAAAATGACTTGTTTCTGTTGTACGGTGAAGAGTGTTATTTTTCAGGTCAAATCCAATAATGCTACCCTGTACTGTATGTGACAAATACACCTGCTTTTGCTCCACATATTACAGATTAATATATTGTTGGCCTTTTGCCTTTATTGGGATAGAAGAAGAAGCTTAGCTGAAAAATATAAACTGTAGATTTGATAAGTTTTAGTAGCAGTGGCTTCTGAAGTTGGGGATGAATTGACATCCTTGTTCATGGTTTCTATGAAACATCCTCTTTTCATCTGATACCGATACTAGATCAGATGCTAAATAAAAGATTATTTTTAAAAAGCTACTGTACGTTTAATACAAAATGAAGATAAAGTTACTTTTGCACTTTATAAAGCAATGTCACACATGAACATAAACTACCAAATATTGCTAATAAAAACACATTACCCAATCAGAGGTAAAGGTATCCGGAATAAAGAAGGGTCACATGGTTATGCAACTCTGCTCAGTCTCTATGATGGCAGTGGGTTTCTTCTACATATAGCCACTGAAATAAATCTGCCTTTTCAAACATAGTTGTGTGGATGACTATTTGTTTAATGAAATCAATGAAATAACTTCTGCCATACCGTACTGTATAAAGATGCGTCAACTCCCTCTTCAGCAGTCAGCTGTCTCAACAACTGAGCAGCAGGGAAAGAGCCGGCCCTCTCCTCACCAATGCAGCATGGAGTCAAAGTGCAGTAGCAGTAAAAATGTAAGATGTTTGACGAACATGAAATATGTTCATATTAAACTCTTTCAACAGTCATGGTAATATGTCAGTCTGGTTGGATGTGAGAGGCAAGATACACCAACACACGGTGTACACGGCAACACAACACAACAAGACCATCCTTTGAAGGACACCTGATGCTGCAGTGTCATCCTGAAACTGCACAGTCTTAAAAATTGGATCTGCAATATTCCAACTCCACCACTATGAAATCAGAGGAAAATGAAACGCATCCCCATTCAAATAAATGGGAGTTAATGCTGCTTATGGAGGATCTGACTAATAACCTGTTAGTTTAAACAAAGAGTTTCTGATTGGTTGACTACATTAATCATTAATTACAACCTATAACTGGTTACAAAAAGAGGGCAACTTATTTTTGGAATTATTGATCAATAATTTCTAGGGAGGCTCTTTAAGAGACACAGGCAATGATGTGTAGTCCTCTTTACTCTACAACACAACACCACAGACTGTACAGTAAATAGAAATGTAAACCTACATTGACTATACATCCAGTAACACTCAGAGCTAGACACAAGGCAAAGCTACAGAACGTGGCCAGGATACATGACCAGGAGCAGAAAAAGATAGAATTATGAGCCTCAAAATAATATATTTTTATGGATTTTTCATAATACAACAAATAATTGAAAATTAAAGCCTATCCCTAATAATTTCATCATAACCTTTCAACTTAATGTAAACTAAGAGGCAGCCTCAAACTGCTCCTGGTGGCTAAGCCAATAGCGTGTGAATGTATATGATGATTGATCCATCTATAAGCCCTGCATACTGTATGTATATATACGTGTGTCTGTGTGTGTGTGTAAAACTGTGGTTTAAATGCATTGAGTGGTCATTAAGTTGAGTGGAAAGGTGCTATATTGGCATCAACCGCCTACACTGCACAGCAACCTAAATAAAGGATAAAAGTTTTAAAAAGTCCTAAAATAAGTCACATGGGCACATTGTTCAAGAGATTGAGTGATTATCACTTAAATATAGATTCAAGATTTGTATTTGTCACATGTGGATGTACAAGTACACCCCCAGTGAAATGACTTTACAACAAGCCCCACTGTGCAACTGTGCAGCAATAAAATAAAAATGAAAATATATTTAAATTCCAGTTTTGCAATATAAGTGGATGGACAGCATAATCAATAAAAACCTAAATTAATTGTATTTAAATTAATTTTACATATGATTTGGTCTGGTACAGTTGTGCTTGAGATTTTGCTTTCAATTTTTCTTTAGAGAAACTCAGGAAACAGACACGTATTGCCCAAGACATGCCAGAAAAACAACATTTAAGATAGTAAAGGTGAAATCAGAGACATGCAGACACCCTGTGTGTAGGACAATGCCTATATTACAGTCATGCATGTGAAGGAAAAAGGTCCTGTCATCTAGAGTCAACACAAGGAGGAAACCTACTGGTCCTTACTGGCTTTAACTATTTTTTCAACATAATTAACATTTTTTGAAAACATCATATAGTGACACCACTGTGATGTGAGTTAGCCTTTGGCAGCTTTGTCTTATGCCCAGAGGTGTTACACCTGGCCAGGTTAAAGTCTGTGGTCACAGTGCCCCTGTCCAGATACAGACGCACACAGGCAGGCAGACAGACAGACAGACACACACCTGGTCCCCACAGCTCCGAATTTTTCAAGGGGCTAACAGGCTAACGTCCTAGCCTCCACCTCTTTGAGGTTTTGGCTAGCATACGCAGGGGCTAACACACAGCTAGCCTCAATGCTGTCAGCCATTGGACTCACACAAGTTGGGAGAGCTAGCTAAGAGGGGGAGAAAGGAAACGAAGTTCCCGGCGAGCACAACGGCGTCTTGTGACAAACACAAAACACACACTGCACACCGACACAGAAAAAGGAGACACTGTGTCCTCTTTCATACGTTAGCAGCCGTGGCTACAAAGCTAGCTTTCTCCGCTAGCTCTGTAATGTCACTGCATCGCTGTTGTAAATACATTATAACAGCCCTCTCCTTCTTACACGTGTGGGCAGCGTCTAAAACTCCTTCTCGGGGACGTTTCCCCACTGAAAAGCCTCCCCAGCGAAATGCTCACCTGCTCCGGACACCGGACACACACTCTCACCGGCGAGACATCTCTCCGGTTAGCACGAAAATCACTGGCGCTTTTTATTTCCAAGGACACAAAATCGCCATGACAGTTTAGAAAAATGCATAAAAAATTAGCAGGCAGGGAGGGAGGGGAGAGAGGGATGGGGAGGTGAGGGGGGAGAGGGAGGAGGAGGGAGGAAGGAAAAGAGCAGGAGGAGGAGGAGGCGGATTCAGTGCAATTTCTATTTAATCCACATAAGCTTCTAGCTCCGGAGTTCATTCAGTGTGGATGCCGGAGTCCTGCACTGTTTAATCACCATAGACCAGTCTAGACACCGCAGACAGAGAGTCAGAGAGACACACGCTGACACTCACATCCACACATAGATGAGCCGCGCACAAGTTTAAGGGCTCTTCTTACCTAAAATGGCCACTGCAGTGGCCAAAAACACAAACAGCTCAGTATCTGGTGGAAGTTAAACAGCGGCGGCAGCAGCAGCGGTGGCGGTGTGGCTGCTGCTGCAGCCAGCCTAACCTTACCCTCTGAATCCAGTCGCAGCTCCGCATTTCACATTTTTCCATTGGCTGCAGCCTTAGCGCAGCTGGCTCCGTGCATATTTCCATTGGCCCTGCAGCTGTCAAGCAAGCAAGACGAGCGACTCTCTCCCTGGTTAGTTTGAGAGAGCTATCGCGGCAGCCCCGGGCAACACCATTGTGCATTGTGTGCGTGTGTTGTTTTTTTCCTCTCCTTGCGCACACGCATGCCTGCTGTTTATTCTAGGTGTTGTTGTTGTTGTTGTTGTTGTTATCCTTACCGCAGACTTGCAGGGAAATCCTACTTGCACCACCGAGTGGAGCTTCCCCCCACACCGCCGCCCGGCTGGCTCCTGCTGTTGCTGCTGCTTCTGTCATTGAAGGAGAGGAAAGGGGAGAAACAAAAAAAGGAGACAAAGAGGGGGAGCCGATGCAACAAAACGAATGGGTTTACATTTCTCCTCTCCTGGCTGTGTCAACCAATCATGTCGCCTTTTACTCCTCCATCACTAGCGTGCTTGAAGGGCGGAAGGAGAGAAATTCCACGTCTTTTGCAAATCCGATCTCGTTTCCCGGATGTTCCGTTTGTTTATTGGACTTGGAAGTTGCTGTTTGTGAGCTGTAGTGTTTGTTGAGGATCTGTGGGGCTGTGAGACTGATGAAGCCACCTCACCTGAAGTCTGTGACCCCTCCCTGTTCACTCAATGTTCTTTTTTTCTTATACTTATTAATCCCTTAGGGAAATTCTTTATCTGCGTTTAACCCATCCTCTAGGAACCTTCCTAGAATTAGGAGCAGTGGGCAGCCACTGAGCAGCGCCTAGGCACTCAGGTGCCCAAGGAGCAATGGTGGTTGGGTACCTTGGTGAAGGGACTCAACCCGCAACCCTCCGATTACAAGTCAAGTTCCCTTTCCACTTGCCCATGGCTGCCCTCAACCATAGCCAACTGTTTGATTGTGATACAAAAGACATGATTAAAATAAATGTTTATAATAAAGCTGGGTAAGCAAGATATGTTGTTATTGGTAAATAACTGCATAATAACCTTTTATCATTATGTAAGTAAAATTATCTGAGGTGCAAACAAGACTTCTGCACCACCAATACCAGCCTTGCAGAAATCTGGCCCGTGAACTTTGACCTCTTTCAAATCTGGTATCCACATCTGTCCTGGGTGATCTGATCACATGCGGAGAGCATTACATACAGTTGTTCACACCTGACATTAAAATGCATCCTGGATGTGTCTCCTGTGGGCATAGGTGTAATTTCTGTATGCTGTCAACGTATTTTGTGTGTGTGAGAAGGTGCTGAGTGAATCAAAGATCTACTCACACCACTATAACATGAAATAAGATTTTAACCATTAGGAAAAAAAAGAAAGCATATGTGGATCAATGTTTACATTGTGGCAGTGGCTACAAATAATCAAACAAATGGGCCCCTGAACCTGCAGGTCAGAGGACATCACCTGTAAAGTCGATCGTTCATGTGTCCTGATGACACATTGCATTACTCCATGCCAAAGAATGTGGTCACATGCGTCTCCAAACCATCTCTGAAAGAGGTTTAATTGGATTGGATATGAAGATGCATTTGGGACATATTGGGAGCATTCCAATGTAATTAGCGTCCTGCATTTATGATGAGATCACTCATGATGGATGTTAATACCAGGTCTAAAGGGGCTCGTTGACCAATCACAGAGTAGTTCTGAGGGTGAGGTTTCCCTGATTGGCTGTGCTTCTTCATGGCCAACCTAAAAAAAAAAAAAGAAAAGATGGAGTGATTGCCTCTGGTTGTCTTGTGTGAGATATGTGCATCTGTATGTGTTCATCTGGTGGAAGGGGCTCAGAATAGAGAGCCTAAAACCCACAATATTTGTATAAATGTCCTAGTGAATAGCCTCAAAACTCAGCTTTTTTCATAGTTTTCATAAATAACACCAAATGATGACATCTCTTAGTTAAAGTGGTGTCTAAGTTTTTTGATTACTGCTTCCCTCTGGATTTCACAGAGACAGTTGGATTATTGTGGTCTTTGTGCGCATATTAAAGCTGAAATTGTGACTGATGGTGTGGGTGTGTATGTAATGTGGTTATTGATACACGCTGTGTATTGTTTCAGTAGAAAATTTAAGTGATGGTTAATCTTAACACCTTCAAACTTTGTTTCTTAATTAAGACAGAAATGTCTCACTAGTTAGTGAAAAAGAATAAGAGACAACTGCGTGAGCTGCAGCTAAACATAAACAGTAAACACACTCATTTACATTTGAGACACCTCGCTGTCATATTTAGACTGAAAATAAAGCAGTTAAGAGCTTGTGCTGTGAAACATGATGCCATTGCAAGACAAACTGCAGCAACAGGAATCAAATGGGTGACCTTTCAAACAACAAGGTTACCGGCAATAGACTGGGTTTGTTGGACTGTATTTGTACAGGTATTTGCTCATTGTTCATTTGCAGGATTGCAGTGACACGTGTTGACTACAATAGCTAAAGTTCACAGTTTCTATCCTGCAGACCAAAAAAAAACAACAGATTACTTCTTAAGGCAGTTATGAAAATGATCCAATTATTTAAATGTGCTTTTTGTTGCATCATGTTTTGTGTTTCCTGTGCATGTTTCCTGTTTTACTTTGTAGGACTTACCTTTTGGTTTCAGTTCCCATCCTTGTTGTATGTGTCCTGCTCCTTTTCAGCAACACACACACACACACACACACACGCGCACAAACACGCGCACACACGCACACACACAGGTCCACACTGCTGTCCTTTAAAGGACTCACATTGACTTCCATTCATTTGGACAGCCTAAACAAAGCCATATCCCTAAACAACCAGAAAATGCCTTACCCTAAACTTAATCTAACCATAATTCAAAACTTAATCAGTTCCTCAGAAATGAGGTGCTGCATAGGACCAGGTTTTGGTCTCCATGAGGACTACTGGTCTGGACATTGCCAGTGTTAATGCTAGAAATATAGTTTTAAAGAGGTTGCAAAACAAGGTTATAAAATATTTTAGCCATGTAACAAATGGCCCAACCACTTACTGTAAGTCCATGCCTACTTGAGAATAAACAGTTCTGAGACCTTGTAGGTTGCTTTGCCTGAAGAAGTCTTATCATTGAGTTGTGTGATAAAAACTTGATTCCATTATTATTACTTTAAAATATGTGATCCTTTTCAGCGTTTTAGAGCGGCACTGTGCAACTTTTAAATATAAACCACTGTCCGTTACATTCAGGTCATTTCCATATAAGCTCAGTTGCTGATTAAGCCTATTACCTCCACCTTCTGCGCTCAGTCTCGGTGCATTCTGTCCCAACATAGCATTTCAAGTCAATTGCACTGCTAAAAAAATGATCTTTGACAAGATAAACAGAAGAGAATTAATCCACTGCTGCCTCCAAATAAGTTATTTTGTGATTCCAGTGTTTCTGTGTCCTTGGTTCACATTTTTTATGTATCAAAACCTTGCCATATCAGGCAGCATTAGACCAGCCACTCTCATGTTCAGTTTCCAACCAGAAATTGGAGACCTTAAATTGAAATGATCACATTGCCTTACTGTATCCTAATTTCTTTCTAGTGTAATATATATAATTAATAACCCCACTCTAGTGTGTAAATTTATTTCCCTATAAACTCCAATGATCGAAATGAAATGAGCTGGAATCACTGTAGTGCAACACGCTGATGCTATTGCACCAAAACAAACACAGAGGCTCAACAAGATGTTTAAAAAGCAATCACTGAGTAAAGAAAAAGAAATCCCCTCCACCAGATGAAGAACAGCTACTGTCAACAGCTTTCTTTTTGCACACATAAACACAAGACACACATCAAATATAGTTCATACCTGATGACTTCCCTTTGTGAAATGATTTCACTAATAACATCAATGACTGCTTGAAATATGTCTGGAAAAACTGAGTCACAATCCTGGGTGGATTATGGAAAACTCTCGTCTGGTGCAAGTGAAGCATCTGAACACAACTGAACAATGGAACCATGTTTTATATGATGTCATGATTAAAGCCGCAATAAACACAGAATGTTCATTTTTGAGTTTCATCAGCAGGGTTTTAGAAATACTAACTCTTCTGGGATTGCAGCTGTTTTTGCGGCGCTCCCCTCATCGGCTAAACATAATAGACAGACACATTTGTTTCATGCGCACAGGTAATCTCTCCATCTCTGAAACTTTCTGCTGACATTGGCATGTGTTTAATTGTATATCTGTTGAAATGCTTTTTAAAAGTTTCTTTACAGCATTGACAGTTGTTGCTGGTGCACTAGAATAGTGATCTGTATGCAAAACCAGTTGTATTTAAAACAGTCAGGAGCGCCCTCTCTCTCTGAACTACCTTGTTACAGTATTTGTCAAGCATTTGCAATGACTGTAAACAAAGCCCAGATGAGGTGCTGATTGGCATTTTACATTATGCTGATGGTTATTGTGGGATTATTCATCAGTAGCCTCATTTCCACCAAGTGGTACAGTGGAGGTTAGCTCACGCCATTGCGGTTTGGAGCGGTTCACCCTAATCTAGCCTGTGTTTCCACCGCATGGTGTGGAGAATGGATACTAAGCTTCACTCACGCTATTACACACACATATATATATATATATAGCTATATAGCTCCGTAAAAAGCTTGACATCATACCAGGGCGACACAGTGTAGCTCGCCAATAAATTCCACAGGGAAGAAGAATGTCACACAGTAAACAGAGAGTAACAATCAACATCAGGATTCGGTGTTGTTTCTTCTTAACATGTGGTCGTTAATCACAAGAAAACAAGCGTTGTCTGAGAGACCGCTGCAGGCGGCACGGAAAATTCCACACTGCCACTTTTAATAGACTACAGTGTGCCATGCTCCACCCTGTAAAAGGGCCACTGGGCTTACCCCAACAGAAGAGTGCCGTTACCTGGGACATACGTTTGACAATGGAAATGCAAGTGTACCAAACTGAACTGCACCACTTGGTGGAAACTGGGCTGATAATGTCAAAAATGAATCTTGCCTACTGTACCTTTAAATACGCAGTCAAACTAACAAGCTTCTTACAATGAGGATTCCACTTATACACACTGAACTCTATTACACCGACATACAGTGACTGCACAAACTGAAGCATGAGGTTTGCTGCTAAGTTGACTTTAACAGTGACAATGCTAAAGGCTGCACGGCGCAGTGACAGTGCAGCTGGCAGACAGGCATCATGCATACACAATTACTGCACCAGTCATTGTGGCTGACTCTCCGTCCTGTGTTTCATAAGTGACGCCTTTTCTTCCGGGTGTATAGGAGCAGTGCTGCATCATCCATGTTAAAAAGAAAAGAAAGAAAAGAAAACAAGGATTTCTTTTCATGTGAAGGTTAATCACAATGTCACAGCTGCCTTTAAGCCTTTTTCTGCTGACTTTGATAATAGCAGTGAAAGGCAGAAGAGCAGCTTCAAACCCCCAAAACACTCCTCCACTCACAGAGAGAACCTCTGCTTCCTCATTTATTCAACTTGATAGAGGTGAACATGCATGTTGACTATTAATGTAGCTCACGAGTGACCACAGGAAGTAACTTAATGAAACCTTGAAGAGCTCTGACAAGTTACTTCACAACTATTTTATGAAAAATAACTGCAAGATAAAGGTCTCCATAAACACACAAGAGACTAGTTTGGTCAGCACCACTAGGTTACAGCTCTTCTTCTTCTTTGGGATTTATCTGCAGTTGACATCCTCAGTTGACCCCACAAGTCCACAAGTTCTCAGAAAATTTTGATTACATTTCCTCCCCCACCTTGTTTTGTTTTACATTTGATAATGACTTCAAAGTTGTTGTCCACTCCCCTCATCTGCAGTCCTCTATACTATCCATTCATATACTTATTGCAAATACTGATAATGTGTTCTCAGGTAACAGAGAAATAGAGAGAAAAGGAGAGCTTCCGGAGGAGAGGATGTAACAGGAGCAAAACTTTGATGTGGAATAAAGTTACCTATAAAGTTTCGTTACACTTTGTATTAAAGTTGTATATTTAATTATCAGCATACACTTTGAGAACATCCAGCACAACGTATCTGCTTTATTTGTCATGTTGTTCAACCCTAACTTATGAGGGACCATGTGAGAAACCATCATGACATCACCCATGAGTTAGGGAAGTATTTTTAAGCCTTGAGTTCCGTATTTTCTACGGTGCCTCTCTCCTACGCCACAGGGCTCAATCCTGGGGCCCTTCCTGTTCTCAATGTATCTGCTTGTCTCATGTTCTACCTTTGGGAAACATGACATGCCATTATATTGAGAACTGTAAAATGTGTGTTCCTCCGAAGTAAAAGGATGCATGCAACCTCTCTTGACTTGTCTCAATGACATCTCAGCATGGGTGGCTTTACATGTTTTATGTTTGAACAACAAGAAAAGTAATTGATGCCCCCTGATGGCAGTTCAGAACATGTTTTCAACCTCCAAATCTAGACATAATCGACATGTGAGGGAATAAATTCCCACAAACTGAATTGCCACAAACTATTTTATTTAGATCATCATACCACATGGCATCTCAGTCCCTGAATTAGTCTGATTATCTTCCACTGTGCACCAAACAACAAAGCACTGAAAAACTATACCAAATCAAATCTTCTGTCAAAGCAATGGTGCTTTCAGGATAGCTTTCTTTTCTACACTCATGGTGCTTTCATATGAAACTCATGAGCTTGTGGTTAAACTGTGGAAAGTTGTCTACAGTGTGGTCAAATCATGAGAACACCACAGCTAAGCAACAGAGATGCTATATCCAGAGGCCACAGATGCTCACAATTTGGCCATCGAGCAGGCACTTAACGTAATACAGGTGGAAAAAGACAAGAAAAAGGGAGAGACTGAGAGACTATGGAGTAGCAAACACTAGAAAAAACGAAAGAAATAAACTTAAATCAATTACAAAATGCTAACTTATCATCCAACAAAAAATAATCAATAAAAACACGTCACAATTCTTAAACTTAAGGCCCATTTATTCTAAATTTTCGTCCATTTTACATCCAAACGTTGTCTCCGTCTCCTACATACCTCGATGTGTATTTTGCATTGGTATGGACATTTACATAATATTTCCTCTAGAGAGGAGATCCGAGTACCAAGTTGCAGCATCACCATAGCGACCATTAAAAGGGGTTATTTTTATTGTGTTTGATCCAAAATAGATTGAAACAAAAGTGGATTTCAAGGCCACTAAATGTAAGTTGTCTTATTAACGGGGAATATTAATCGCTGGTGTTGCAGCGGGAGATCAATGATGATGATTTAATATTTCCGTATGTCTGCCACGACTTTTGACAACTTGCATCCTGATTGAATGTCTATGACGACTATTGGCCCCCACAATTTACGGTGGTATTGCTCCGTTTGTCCGTCATCATAAGCTCCCCTGCTTGGCACACAATGACGGACAAAATTAACACAAAGTATGGACGAAAGGCTTTGTTTGTCTCCATCTTTTGTGTAGAGTATAAATGAGCTTTCAAGATTGTGAATAGCACAAACCAAATGTTAGATATGACACAATTTGAAGGCAGCAGGGAAACTATGCTGGTATTTCTAGCAGGGAGCATAACACTGTGTAGCATTCATTTAGCACTGATAACCTGAATATAACCAGAAAAATTATTTATAATGCACTGGTTCAAAGCACTAGTAGAAATGAGTAACTCTAAGGTAATGAGCTACCATTTTTTGTTGAGCTATATTTCCATGATACAGTAAGTAAACCTAAATCTTTTTGTTGTAAGGCGACCTTCGTTTTTGTGAAAGGCGCTTTATAAATCTAAGTTATTATTATTATTATTATTATTTTTATTTTTGTTGTACAATTCTTTGCACGTTAATATTATATATATATATTAATAAAGTTTTTAAATATAAATAAACACATATATTGAGAAAGACTGTTTCTAATTAAAATGACTGAGAACATGAAATAATTATTGATTTCAACATTTGCTGTGATTACCATTTTTATTGTCTTCCTTTATTTATGAACCATCTCAAATTCCCACTGTTTTCACTTAAGTATTCAGCTAAAAGGAGCGTCTTGTTTACCCAAACCAGTGACAGCTGCACACTGCCAGAATTATTTACACCACCTTCAGCATTGTTTTAGTATGAAAAACCTACATTTTTCTCATAAATGTTTAGATCATGAAACCTTTTTTTTTTTTTTGTGGTTTAGTCAAAATTAATGAAGAATAAATTTTTCAGCCCTGGACCTAAACTACTAATATATCTATTGAAATGAGGAGACAAATAAATGAGACAAAAGAAGTTGTTCAGTAGTGTGGGTGAATCTTTGTGTATGAAATAAGAACTGCTAACTGTGTTTGTAATCAGCAGAGCTGGATGCAGAGCCGCAGGGTGGGATGCAGCTTGGCTGAGGAAGAGGTATTCTGCATCTGTTCCGTGCACCCCTGCAATCCCCACAGATCCTGTCGGCTTTCTCCTGCTTTTCCCTCCCTCCCTCCCTCCCTCTTATCTTCATTCCTCCTCCTCCTCCCCTTCATCCTCCTTCCGTCCTCCCCTTGCTTGGCCCCAAGCCCAGAGAGAGAGCTGGAGAAAGGAACAGACTTTTTTCTTCCCCAAAAAAGTGCTCAGATTTTGTGCTCTTCGGCTTTTTACAAGCCAGACGCAAAATACTGATTTCCTCTCTGCTCTACTAGTCAAGTCTCCATGACCTCCACCTATAGGACCTGGAGGAAACAATGATGTGAGGCACTTTCTGCATCTTAATGTGTGTTAGATTACATCCGTAACACCACACATGTGTCATTTTCTAATAATCCCCGGGATCAGGGCCGGTTCTAGGCAGGCATATATGAGGGGGCAGTCAGAAATGTGAAGGGGGCATCATGTGTACACATCATGCTCCAGCACTTGTTTGTCTGTGCTTATAGTAACGATGCTTTCTTCATTGAAAAGGGTCTATGTGTCCAACCCCAACCTAAAGAAGTGGATTGCACTTTGTCAGGCCTCTACCTTCAGACCTGTCCAACTTGGGTGTCCCACCTGAAGACTAAGCTCCTGCTGGTATAGCTCTTAAGGTCACTGAGGCACACAACCTCCCTGACCACAATAAGGTGGCAATCCCTCAGCGGGGGAAATTGAAAAATAAAAATAAAATAAATGAATAAAATAAAATAAAATAAAACATCCTTCATCCAGATTTTATCAACCAACAACATAACATTTATCTTAACTGGATGGCCTAATTCTCAAATTTTAACCTAAAATAGGACTTCACACACTATAGTCAATATTTACAAAACTGAAAGGTAGTCTTATGAATAATAATAAAACATCTTCTCAAACTAATTTATAAAACACAACAGATATACAGCAGAACTTCTTTTTTTTTGGCAACTTAACAGCTCAAAAAACTAATTTCTCAGTACAGAACTACAGCCTGGGGCGGGGCTTTACGTAGGGGTCCGTCAGACACAGGTCACATGCAGTGGACATGGCGCAAAAGTCTAACCCACTCCGTGGCCGTGCTGAAAACTGACACAAACTGTCAGGCTACGTCTTGGCTCATTTGCATACTGCAACAGTGATTGGATGTTTACTGAGGGCTAGGGGTGTGTGCGTGTCTGTGCTGTGCTGCGCAGCCTGTGAATACAAGCGGAGGGACAGAGAGATGACAGGGATGTATCGTGTGTCCCTTTTTCGGCGGATTTTTCCGTCACTGCAGATTATTTTGTCAATTTGTAATGTATATTAATTTTGTGAGTATATTAAAATGTGCTTTCTCAAATTCCAAAATTTCGATTTGAGGGGGCAATACATTTATTTAAGGGGGCTCTGCCCCCTCTTGCCCCTGCGTAGAGCCGGCCTCGCCCGGGATGGTGGTGAACCTCCATCCGTCACTATGTTTTGTTTTCTATTACCCTTGAGATTTATCAGCCTCTGTATTTCTCTGCTCTGCTGGAGACAAGCGCTCGACAACTTTACTAATTTCATTATGTATAAAATAAAAGATGGAACCAGAGATACAAGTAAATGTAATAAAGCAATTCATTAAATGATAATGAAGTGGACAATGTACATAACAGTATCAAATTAACAAACAGAATTAAGATCCATCCATCCATTACCTATAGGAGTGTACTACCCTCTCCCTCTCCTCACCCTTTGTGTCCTCCGGGCAGCTATAAAATCATCAAAAAATCTAATTGTCAGTCTTTGTAGAGCTGACCATGGCTCCCGGTATACATTTAAAAGGATCATTCTGGGATAATGAAAAACATTTCATAATTGTACAAAAATGTAAGTATTTTACTTTAAATTGACATAATGGACATAATTTGACCTACATTTTACACACTAGAGTCGACCTTTAAGTCATTGATATACACCTTTAATAACTCCTGCCAGTGTAATGTAATATATTTCAGCATTCAACAAACTTTTAGTCGAATCAATAACACACTCAGAAAATAATGATTTGCATGAAGGGAGGACTGTTGAATTAAAGAGCATATAATGCGCTGGCTGCTGACTGTTTTTTTTGTTTTTTTGTTTTTTTTTAAAGAACCTAATAAATAAAAACAGTGGCAGTCAGTTGAGTGTAAACCTCTGACTATGCCAAACAAATGCCTAATATGAAAAGTAAATGGAAAAGGGAAATATAGTCTGACTCCAAAAATAGATTATTTTTAAATCCTGAAAGAGACACATGGAAGCATAGAACAGAGTGAGGGAGGCTGATGTTGCAGCCAATGCTAAGCACAAGCTTGGTTCCAGCACATATAATGATTATACTCGTCAAAGCAGGGGTCTCAAACTCAAATGACCTGGGGGCCACATGAGCTTCAAGTCTGGTCAGGAGGGGGCCGCAGTCAGGTGAAAAAAGTCCCAACTGTGTGGGGAAAACCAACTGTTCAGTTGATGTATGAGCTCAAAATTAAATCCCAATATTAACATTTGTGATCATATTTTACATGATTTCAAATTAAAGGTCTTTGTTTTGATAAGGAGGTTCTAATAGTTCACCATAAAAAGAAACATTTATGATGTAAAATGTATCTATAAATATCAAACACACATATTTAAGTGGTGGGCCACATGAAATCGGCTGGCGGGTCGCATGTGGCCCACGGGCCGTGAGTTTGAGACCTCTGCAACAATCTTGTTTTAATTAGAGAAAAAAATCTCACTATAATTTGAAATGGCTCAGTTTTTTCCTCCCTTGTAGCTGTTCTACTCTTCCATATCACACAGACATGTAGACAGACAGGCAGACAGACAGGCAAAAACACAACCTCCATAATTGCAGCGAGAGACAAGAGGATGATGAGTGATGGTCCAGCACAACAAAAAGCCTGATTAAAAGGAGGAGATGAGGAAGACAGAAGACAGGATAAAGGATGAACCAGTCTTACACCTTTCATCAAACACTAAGCTTTATAGATTAATTAAACCAGGGCCAATCTGCAAGAGGGATAATGATAACAGGTAAACAAGTCTGAACAAATAATAACCAAGGAAGGTAAAGTGAGAAGATGAGTTTTAAGATTGAACTCAAACAAGTCAGAGCCAAGATGGAACACATTGTAAAAGCAAGCAGATGTAGTTTCAAACATCTGTTAAGTAGAATATGAAAACATTAAGAAGTTCTACATAAGTAAGTGAGCCTCCTGTGTCTGTTCTCAACTGTTTACAAAAATATCTAGAGACTGTAGCCAATACAGAAAAGTGTGAGGCCTGTGTTCTCCATCGGGGGGGGGGGAAATAAATCGATCACAAGTTTCAGGTCTTCCTCAATATAACACAATGTCTATTATTTGTCAATTATACTCCCATTTAGAGTTAAATATACGCACATTTATAGCACAGTATGTTATTAAGTGGCATCTCAACAGCAGGCCTCTGTGGACAATTGTTGTCTGTTTGTATTAAAATGACACACAAATTTAGAATGAATGAAAATTGTTTTTTCCTTCTAAAAACACACACACACACACACACACACACACATATATATATATATATATATATATATATAACTATATACCATGTGTAAAACACAGATGTGATTCTTGAAAAGTGGGTTTCCCCAAAGACACGGCAGTTACAAATGACTGCACTCTGATTGTTGTCCCTCATGCGCGAATCCACACAGACAGACAAGGTTTGGCTGCCACTGCTGTTCCCCCCGCTGGCAGCCATGTTGGCTCCACAGTCTAGTCCATGGTTGTTGCCATAGTAACTGATGCTGATCTATTGAGTGTGGGCTATCTATTCCTGGCACCGCCGCGGACGACGCAGTAACACGTTTGCAACAGAAGCAGCAAAAATAAGACGAAGGAACAGCTGCTTTGTCTGTCACATCCTGAAAGCCGAGCACACGACAGCAGCCGATTTCACCTGCTGAACAAGTGAAATACTGTTTTACTCCCAATCACTGTGCTGATGTTGCAGTTTGAAAGGCTTTAATGTGGTTTACAGAGGTTTGGCTGCAGATCACTGGGATTCTGTGGTGGCATCTCCTCCAACAAACAAATAACAACAGCAAAACATCTTTCACGTCTTAATTATTATGTTACTGTTGTTAATATGATATCATAAATTGTATCATACTTGACATTCAGTGGTATGTCCATATTATAAATTTGGCTAATTCATTTCCCCATAGTCCGATTCATAAATAAACTTGTTTTTTTATGTACTTGTAACACCTGAATTTCCATAAAGAATTTCAATCTTAATCTTTGTCCTAATAAAAAAGGATTGTATTGTAAAGTGTAAGATGAAAATCACACACTTTTTAATGTTTAGTTATACACTGTTTTGCACTATGACATGTAATATGGCTATCGCTGTCTATCTCTTACAATAGAAGTCCTACCACAGTCATGTATGAATAATCTTCTAAATATTTTTTTTTTTTAGGAAATAGCACACTGTGAAAGCCCAGTACTGGCCGTATAAGGGGTCTTGATGTGGTGCAGCAGACATTGTCTCTGATGGATGTATCGTGAAAAGGAGTCTGAGCGTCGTCATTATGTTTTTCCACCTGAGGTGTGTGAGGTGTCCCCCCCCCCTTGGAGTTTGGGTTTACAGTAAATGGGGCGAACACTCTTAGTAGCACCATGATAACAGCAGAGGGCATCATGCTACAATAGTAGAGTTCAGTTCACTTGGTTAACAGTGTGACAGCAGCGTGGAGGAGATTAACAGACACCAGGAAACACCAACTAAATCTTAGTTGTTATTATCACTATTGTGATAATCTTAGTTTCTTTTATTTTTTATTTTATATGAAGCAACCCCTGGGTACTTTGACATGCACCATATAAATACAAGTAATAATTCTTGATATCCTTATTTTTATATAACCTTCAGTGCATAATATACCTTAATATTCATTCTCTTTAGTATTTTCTTGTACAAAAGTAAACTGTCACACACACCAGCACTGTACACCACTTAAAACGCATTATATTTGTGTCATTAACAACTGTGGTAAGTTGCATAATGTGTTTGCTATTCAATTCCCCAACAGAGGAAGTGAGGACATTTGATTGGATACTCTGTCACACCTGACTCATGGGTTAAGACTTGGTTTTAGGGTAAGAATTAAGTGAAAGGAATACTTCACAGATTTGCATTTAGCTTTGTATTAGTAGAATAGGTGGTAGGATTTTTCAAAAATTGTGCTTCTAAACCTCAGTTTTCCCTGAGTCCAGAAATATCTCCATTCTTTTTTTTGTTACGTGCCCACCAGTGACATTTGGTCCGAGGCTTGAAACCGAAACACTAATTCTGCACTTTTTAGACTCATTATTCTAGTAATACAACGCTAAATGCTAATCGGTGAAGTGTTCCTTTAAGGGTTAAGTTGCAGGTTAGGGTTAGTCGTTTAGTTGTGTGGTGTGTTTCAGCAACACCAAACCTACCTGTAAACCTGACCTCACCCTAAACCCTATGGTGACTTTTTTTACACCAAAAACCAAGTCTATAAACCTATAATCAGCGTCTTGAAGAAGTCAGAGAGGACAACAACGTCAGAGACACTCACAAAGATATGTCCACACAAATGAGCAGTCAGCTGTTATAGTGAGTGTATGCTGAGGGAGTGGAGACGCGGAGGCCTCCAGATACACGAGATACACACGCGCTCCTTCTGCTTTATCTCTGCCTGCCGCATGTGTGTGTGTGTGTGTGTGTGCGCGCACATATGAATGTGCCAGCTGAAGTAAATATCAGTGCATATTTCTGATGTGGGTGGGTGTGTGCAGTATGAGCATTTGTGTGTGTGTTACTAAAGAGATATAAAAAGATCACTAATCTATGTCTGAAATGTTTTTTTTCTAACACCCTTGTGTGGGTGTGTTTGTAAATATGTGCCTCTCAGCAGCTTAAACCCTGGCAGCTGATTAACGACACGATTCATAGGATGAGAATTGATGAGCTTCTTCTATAGGAATAAACCATGTTTACCAATTATTGAGATACATTTCCTGTCAGCTTTGCATTATAGTTGTGTTTTATGCATGCATGTCTGAGGTATACTTCTGAAGTCCTGGAGGCTGTTTATTACTTTTAATTATGATTCACTATATTAGTGCTGTAATACAATATAAATATAATGTTATACTCATCATTCTGCGTCACCGTTGGCTGTCTCTCTCTCTTTCTCTCTCTGCAGGAGACTCGATACATTCATTCATTCATTGTCTACCACTTTGTTCTCCACATGTAGTATTTCTGATACATGTATTTAAAATACATTATTTTGTAATTTGTCATTTTAAAATCAGTTATTAATTTAAATATTAATGTCTATTTAGCTTCACGGATGTGACCTCGGTACAGGATAGAATGTAACATATTAGTGAATACAAATGAGAAGAGATGAGATACCATAAACCAGGCTTCAACAGGACTGATGACCTGCAGCCGGTAAAAGTTATTGCAGGGCAAGCAGACTCACCGGGTCAGTGGCCCTGGCTGCTATTAAACAGATGGTCACTCTTCTTTCACATGAGATCAGAGCCCAGTCCATCACTGATGGTGAGATAATTAAGGTTCAAAACCACAGTAAATGTGTTCATTAATGTTTATGTATAGCATAGCATCTTGTATTGCCAAGTAACAATAGCCTTATTATAATTATCTACTATACAGTAATGTCTCAGGCTGTTTCATATTTCCGGTCTGATACTTAAAACTAGGCTCTTCCTTGTTTCTAAAGTATGTTTTATCTTATTTGATCATCAGTAAAGACAATGAAGTGACTGTCACTCACCGCCCCATGATTTCACAAATAAATCTAGTCAGTCGGTTAATTGAACTTATAATGTCAGTAAGTATGATTTTCCTATCAGATAAATCCCTCTTCTTGGCTGGTTTACATTTTTTTATGCCATAAAACCCAGTGATGAAGCATCTGAACCATTTTATTTAAATGGTCATAACTTTACTTATACCCAAGGGTAGTGTTGGTCTACAGTGAAGTGAGTTGGCTTCCTCACACACATACCACACTTAGCATGTGTTATAAAGTGACAACAGTGCGTTGTACTAAAAAGACAGGATCAAAAGAACAGTGCAAAGAAAAATTATATCAATGCAAGATAATAGCAGGATCAAAAATAGACAAATGCTGGGTTTTGTTGATCACTCTGACGGCTGCAGGAACTTGTATCTGCGGCCTGATAGAAGAGGCTGTAAATGTAAATAAATGTTTGATCATTCTTACGTTACAATTCCTGTGCGTGGATCTCCAACAGTTTGATAAATGAGGGACAATATATCACAGTTTGTCTCAGACTGATCTGGAGAATTTCACAAACATAACAACTAACAGCAAGTTCAATGTCCTGGGTCACTGTGCACAGTCTCATGAGTTGTTGTTTTTTCTTCTTTCTTTTTTTTAAACATGGCATCATGGGAAAGTTTGCCTCTGCATGGAGCTGCTTTTTCTTAGATGTTCACTTCCTCTCTTTTGGAAACATTTCCAATCGTATAGATCCAGACGTAATGAGTCGGCTCAAAGTTTATTTTCTTACTAAGGCACGGCTGTGGTTCAGTGTTACTGATGTATGTGGTCTGTATGAAAGAGCCAAGTTCTTCAATTTAAAGCCAAACATGATACTCAACCATGTGGAGAGAGGGGGAGTGGGGAAGAGGAAGAGAGAGGGAGAGGAAAGGACAGGACAGGAGGAGGGATTCTGAAAGTTTTTCTTTTTCAACTGCATAAAAAGAAAAATAAAGAAAGTAAGCAAAGGATCGGAAGGAGAGGGGGGTAAACTGAAGACGAAAGAGGGAGAGGAACGGAGAGTATCTCCAAGGGAAGGAAGAAACAACAAATAGGGATTTTTTTTGATTTGGATTGAATTGAAAAAACAGGAGCATCTTGAAGACTAAGAAAAGGATGAGGAAGAGGAGGAGAGGTGTTGTTTGGAGACAAGGAATTGGGAATGACAAGTGTTCATAGTGTTGAAGGAGGGAGGGAGAGAGAGAAGGAGACAGGGGAAAGCAGAGAAGGAGCTGAAAGTGAAAGCCGAGTTTGGAAAATTATCAAGTGACAATAGGAAAAGAGCAGATTGTCAGAGTTGGAAGCGCTGAAAGGAGGAGGAGAGAAACAGAAAAAAAAGGAGGGGAGAAGAAACTGAGGGAGAGAGAACAGAGGAAGAGGAGGAGGAATAGAGGCAGCGCTGGAAAGTAAATTGTGGACCAGAAGCAGATGTGAGCAGCAGTGACAGAGAACAGAGGGGAAGGAGAAAGAGGAGGAGAGGAAGAAGAGAGGAACTAAAGTCTCTGACGTCGATGTGAAACCTTCTCAAGCTGCTGAATGCTATCAGGACCAAGCAGACAGCTGCCAAGCCCCCCCCCCCCAACACACACACACACACACACACACACACACACACACACGCAGGCACGCACACACAGATAGTGCTGGAAATGACTTGTCCACTGAGGCTGTTTGGTGTGGCGGACTCACAGTGACAGTTGGAAATAACCGGTTCCACATCCAGTCAGGTAAGTTCAATATGCTTTCAGTGGCTATAATGGATTATTTGAAGATTTGCATTATGAGTAATTCTTAAGTTAAAGAATGAAAGAACATATTTAATGTCCCTACAAAGAGGAGGAGGACATGTTCTGGCTTGTTTGGTTGTTTGGTTGCTGGATGATCTTCGGGTTTATTTGAACATCAGCGCGAGAGATTTGTCAAATTACAGTATTTACAGCAATCCTCTTATTTGTTGAGGATTTCCTTTTGTAAAAGTCATGTCATACTTTGACAATAATTCAGTGACATTCTCTATTCATTTTAGCTGCAGAAACTCTTGTTTGAAGAGTGTGGATTTGTTTTGTCACAGCGAGAACTATTGTATGTTGTACTATACTGCAGTGTGGAACAATCGTTGTACTTTTTATTCATATGGATTATTGTATGCAAATTATGAAGTACACACATCATTTGAATGTATGGGGTATAAACAGACCAACAAAACAGACAAACTATAATAACCAAACATTTTAACATAACAAAATAAAACAGCAACAACTGAATTTCTTCAATCCAACCGGTGCTTTAAATGATCCTTTAAATCAAAATGAATGCAAATATAAATCTCTAAACTGATCATCCTCAACTAAACCCTCAATGGCTGCCACAAGTCTTCATAAAGATGCCGCCTGACATAGTATTCATGATTCATGTTTCCAAGAGAGAAAGCACATTTCATAGCAAAATAGGATATGACAATTGTATTTTTCTGACAACTTGTCTTTAATAAATAAAAAGAAATTTGTTAGTGGACTTGAGGTTATTGCTTAACAACTATTCTGCGGATCTGCTGCTGCAGGTGGTTTGGCTTTGATGGTCCATGCACTATAGACACTTGCACGATTTAAACCATTTATTGAGTTGCAAGCCAACCCACTGCTCGACTGATGCTCCTGATGGGAGCTACAATACCTCTGAGCATTTTCTAAATCTTAATTTTGAAACCATGCGTTCAGTTTCAACATAGTAGAGAGTATGAAGGAGGAGGAGTGTGAATGGTAATTGCAGACGGTGACCTTGCGTCTCTTGAGTCCTCACCAAAGCCTGCAGAGGATGAACTGCAACACTTAAACATCCGCTAATGACTACAAAGGAAAATGAATGGCACATTTCACCTTTGATGGGTCTGTAATGACCATTGTGCAGGTTCAGTGCAGGTGGAGTCTGCTCTATAGTTCAGACTGTCTGTGACTGTCTGTGACTGTGATCTGTCTCGATCCACAGCAAGAACTGAGCAGCTTGTGTGTTTCACATTTGCAATGTCAGGTCTTTAGTTTCATCTCCACAAACAGCAGCAGCACAAATCTGCCACGGGAAACTCTGGCTTAACGTTTGTGCACTTAAGTTTTACAGCAATGCTCAGCTGCTCATTCGCTCTTCTGCCGTCGCTCATTAACTTACTTTGGTGCACGGAAATGCTACAAAAATAATATAAAAACAGATGTTACGTTTCTGACTGGGTCAAGCAGGGATCTAAAGTAGTTCAGTTGCTGCTGAGTTTCGCACCAAATTGAAGGATATAAAAGTGCAACCATTGTAACACTGTCACTGGTCTGCATGTAGTCACGTTGTTTTCTGATGCATTTGTTAACGGCATGTTTGTGAGGTGGAATATGACTCACCACGGCACTGGAAAAGAGGCTTTGTTTACTTGCTTTGGTGTGAAAGGTATCACACAGGTAAAAATCACAATGATTAAAGACAAACACCATGTCAAAGCAGGTGATGTCCACAATCAGGGGCTGTATATGAACATGCAAATGACTTCAAATGTTACTGAGGACATTTTTGGTCACATTTAGTAAATAATCCATCAGAAAAAGCTCTGGAAAATTCACAGCACAGGTGAATGTCCTGCCTGCCTCCTGCTTGCCCAAGCCAAACCTCCACCCCAGACATTCTCTTGCTGTTGTAAATGTGTCTGACCCATGCGGGTGTCATATGTGAACATCAAATCACAGGAAAATATTGTATAGTTCATGTACGAAAACGGAAAAACGGCTCAAGAACATTGCACAAAAACATTAAAAGCTTTCTTCAATCATTATAAATATTGCGAAATCAAACCTTTGAGAACCAGCACTGCTACACTGATCTGTCCAGTATGTTGACCCCACTGCCCCACACAAAAAAATACCACCACCAGCTTTAATAAATAAAAAAAATTGTTCCAGTGTCCCTGCGCGTGGGCATCAGTTTCTCATGAACGCCCTGAGTGAGAGCAGCTCAAGCTTATGTGCATCCAGAGAAAACATGACCCCAACAAGCCAGGTGAGGGTCCACTCTGTGCCGTCTTCTCTCACTCCACATCTCTGTCTGTCTACTTCTGTCTCTCTGTGCCCCTCCGTGCACTTCAGGATTTCCTGAGGTTATAGTTCTGTTGGGGGAGGGTTTGTGATATGGGTAATTGATAACTTGCTTGGAGGTCACACCACATGAGCTTGTTTTTGAGTTTAACTCCAACACTTTAAGGCTGAGGGAAAAGTATGTGCGCTTGTAAGAAAGCTGGTGCAGCTGCCTCTGTTGTGCAGCCAAGTTGAAATTCTACTAGTTTCACAGTAAAGGCTCTATTGACAATGACGATGCCAACGCATTATAATGATTACACAACACATTATGAGGTTAATAGCGTTTTCTTTGTGCACTAATGGAGTGTGCAGATGTTTATGGTTGTGGTGTTTGTGGGTTTATTGTCACTGGTGTGTGTGTGTGTACTGTAATTGCCTCGTTAGGACTTTCTCTGGCATAAACACTGATCTTGTCAGTTGTCCTCATGGAGACCAAAACCTGGACTTCATGAGCGAGGACTTCATTTCTGAGAAACTAGTTAAATTTAGAGCTAACATTTGAATTGTTGTTGGGTTAAGGACGGTGACGGTTAAGCGTTAACTGATTTAACTTTACCCATTTAGGGATAACGCTTTGGTTACACTGTCCAAATGAATGGAAGTCAACGCAGTGTCCTCCTAATAAAACAGCTGCACAGATCTGGAACAACATACTCAGCACTTTTAAAAGGAAAGATGACATGATGGGTGAAGTCCAATAAAACCATACTGTATCATCCCTTCAGCTCTGTTACCTCCATTAAATACCTGCGTTTGAAACATGTGACGTTAATGATAATGCCTCCTGTTGGAGCTGAGTGAACTCAGGTCTGGACTGAACTCGGCTGTTTTTGGCTGCTTTGTGGTCTAATCTGTGATGCTATGTGGAGCACTTTTACATCAATAAACCATTAATTCACTTATTCATTCAGACACATTAGCATAAATACTGCAAATAAAGAAGAGACAACTGAGTTACCCTTTTGTAAACTCTGTGTCTCTGTTTTTTCATTTTCAAACCACTGCTCTGGCAAAGAACAGGGAGAGAAGTAGAACTAAATGGTGATGACAGCGTGAGCGGCAGGTGGAAAAATAAAGGAAGTGTTTGAACCAAAAAGGTTTTTTGTAATAGAAAAGCTTGGGTTGAACGGTTTGGGAATAAAGTGAGAAAAGTGAGGTTGAGATGGTTCGGTCATGTGCAGAGGAGGGACAGTGAATATAGTGGACAAAGGATGTTGAAGATGGAGCAGCCGGGCAGGAGGACATGAGGACAGTTGGTGTAACAGAAGAGGACATAGGGTGAGAATCGAAAGAAGAAGAAGAAGAAATGTGTGATGGTGGAGTGTGTGTGTGTGTGTGCATGTGTCAGTTTACATGCCATGAAACAGCTGTTGCCAGGTATGGAGACCAACAGCCTGGTCCTAATGAGGCAGAATGGTGTGCGGTGTCTTAACAAGAACAGCCACACAAGCCTTGTGTGTGTCCTGTGCAGATTTACAGCCTCAGTGATTTAAAGCAACAATCTAATCCTGTCAAGACAGCAACGCAATTCCCTAATGTCTTCCCCTCCACAACTAGGCATGCAGACACACCACCTATACCTATATATCTCCAAGTAGTCATGACGTGACATAACCAGACATCAGCATGCGAGTATAGAGACACACAGAGCCGATCTTGCCCCCTGGTCTGTGACCTCCAGCTCAGTGAACTCTCTGGAGAAATGACGAACTGGAGGAAGAATCCACAGCAGACTGAAAATCCAAACCCACTGCTGCACCATACGACCACGGTTTGGACAACACAGAATCATGTTCATGTGTTCACTTGGTGCAAAAGAGAGAGATCTTGTTTTATTTAAGACGTCATGTGACTTTTTTACCTTAAAGGCACAATATGCAACGTCCAGCCTTAGAGTAGAGTACTGACTCTCCTTTGTGTGTTGTTATTAGCTGGGGCCATTTGAACACTCCCCATTGGCATATTCACTACCTGTTGAAAGGGAGTTAGGGAATTCTCAACGTGGCCACTCTGTCTCTCTGCCTCAGTCTCATGAGAATTCAGAGTGAGACTTGAGACTCTTACAAAAACAATTCAAGCCATTTATTGAGGTTAAAATGAGGCCTTTATGCAGTTGCCCCATATTATTACGTTTTAGTACAGCTAGGCGACGAAGCGATAACAACATATATCGCGATAGAACTTTTCCTTGATATAAAAACAAAATACACATGACAGAACTTTGATAGAACTCATTTCACCCAGGTTTTGAGCCCGAACAACCAATGACAACGAGAGAAATGGCGCTTTGAATCAATCATGTGGCTGGAATAGCTGCAGAGCTCTGTGTCATGTTAGGCTGACGCACACAGTGTAAGACAAGCAGGGGGAGGCATGTGCGGTCTTACTCTCATGACCGCAGCCACGCACACCAACATGCCAGAAGTGAGAGCGAGTCAAAAGAGAAAATGATGACAGGAAAATCAAAACGAAATCGCGAGTCACAGTGTTACCAAAGGAGACAGAGAAGACATCTGAAGCAGTGCCATCCCCAGGAGAACACACAAAACTCATGTGAACATCAGTCTGAGAAATAAGTCGCTCTCCCTTTAAAACTAATTTGACGTCTGCATCACACCAGCAGACCATAGTGTCTTCTCTGTCTAGCACGCTGCCTTATGTGACAAAAACGTTGATATCACATACACAATCACCTACTTTATTGCCAAAGACGTGGCGCAATTAAGCCCAGTCGTAAATAACAGATTTAAGCGGCTGATAAAAAGGAGCTGTGAAGTGTCATACTTTGTCGTATTTGTGTTTGTCTGTTTGCCAACAATTGAACCTATTTCAAGCTCCACAAAGGAAACGAGAAAGCGTGTTCCTGATATTTAAATATTTATTTGAAACTATCACAGAATTTGTTTTGTTCCCCCTGTGAAACTTTGAACCTATAGGTATTAAGATTGTAGTTCATAAAAATAAACGCTATTTAATCCAAAATAACCTTTTCCTGTCTTTACATTCCACTTAAGAGTAAAGGGGAACCTTTAAACTTGATGGAAATAATGATGCGATTCATGAGATAATGCTATAGAATGATATGAAAAAGTACATTGTGATAAGATAAGCTAAACTGATTGACTGGACCAATTAGCCCAGGTTGAAAAATCTCAGAATTTCCTTTTAACTCGTACGTTTTTTGTTTGTTTAGTTGGTTTTTAGAGCTCCATTTTTAGGATTGTCCTATACTACTTCCCATGTTGCAATTATGAGTTCACGAGTTCCACTTGACTGCTGCACGGGACGTTCTGTAGTGGCAGAAAGTAGTTCACGTGTCCATCTGAAGGCAATATTGCCTGAAAGTGAGCTCAATCACAACAGTACTGGTGTTCATATGCGACTATTAGTGG